>NW_026129582.1:0-45279 GCF_022985175.1 Labeo rohita | reverse complement strand
TATCAATATAATGTCATTTACTGAACACACTTTAATATTTTTTTGTCCCCCTTTATAATTTGTCACAATGGAAACATGAAATTAAAAAGCCTTAAAAATCTTGCAGATCTAAATTGATCTTATGTTAATAATAAACATACAGCATGTAATGATTAGATTAATCCACTGAATGGCATGTTGAAGATGAATCAGAGAGCAGTCGGGGGCGGAGTTGAAAAAGGAGGCTCTCGCGGTGGTTGCATGCTCTATCACAAATGAAGTGAATTAAATGCAATATTTGTCAAAAGTGTTACCAACTTCTTTTTCAGGAAAAGTTGCTAAAGACAGGACAATTTGTTGCTAAAAGCTGTTAAATAACATTGTGATGTCACTGCGCGATGACATAATTATGTAACCAATGCAAACCTGCATAGTATAATAGAGCATAGAATTACATTTTATGTACTTTCTTATTAACTGTACATTATAATTATTAACTGTAATTATATTCTTAAGCAGTGTATTGGTAGTTAGTATTCTACACTTTAAGAAAAGTCTGTAAAACGCACTGTGTTAATTAAATAAAATTTGTGCATTGATAATTTTTTTACCTGAATTTAAAATTACACATTGTATTTTGTGTTCTCAGGTTACAACTTAAAAATTAACAGTGCTTTTTTCCCATTTTCCTACATACTTTTTAAACTGAACACCAAGTGCAGGTAGAAACTAGTCACAAGGTGTTATCATAAATGAACAATTATTAGTGAACAGCTGCATCTAGAAACTTTATTTACGTGATGTGTGTCCTGCTAGTCACCCTTTACCATTTGTGTAATTTATAGGGAAAATGTGTCTTTTTATGATTTGAGTCACAATTGCTAAAAGTTGCCAAATTTTAAAAATAGCTAAATTTGTTGCTAGGTGCTTTTTGAAGAAAAGGTTGCTAGGATAGTCTGAAAAGTTCCTAAATCTAGCAACAAAATTGCTAGGTTGGCAACAGTGTACAATTACACAGATGTCCCTGCTGGGGAAAAAAAAAATTGCTATAACCAGTCTTAGCTGGTTTAAGCTGGAAATGACTCACAGCCTGACCAGCTAAAGAAGTGCCCCCTAAAACCCCTCTAAAACCAGCCTGCTGACCAGCTAAGACCAGGCTGGTCACCAGTGGTGTCTCATGTGTTTTAAAATAGAGGAGACACAATAACTGTATTGGTCTGTGGATTCCTGATGATTGTTTATTATTATTATTATTATTATTATTATTATTATTATTATTACTATTTGCTTTAAAACCATTTTAAAATGGCTTTTTGGATACTTTTAGTCAGAAAAAGTAAAGCAAATGACACATACAGCAAGATAAGCTAATTTCACTTACCTGGTTTATCACTTGAAGCAAACATCCATCCCTTCTTAAAAGTCTGTGTTAAAAGAGAGCTGCCTGTGCAATTTAATTAAGCCGACTGCTGTAGCCTATATCCAGCTTAGGCGTTTTCACCTTTTATTTTTAATTTGTATATATTTACTGTTTGAATGACAGTTTGGTAAATCTGTCGATCAAATATTCAATATCACCACTCATAAGTATTTGGTACATTATCAGAGCAGCAGGAGATGTTAAAATATCACATAATTTACATGTCTTTGATGATTGGTTGAAATACCAGAAGGGAGGCTAGCCTCCTCCAGAGCCGTATAGAGAGAGAGTTGCGACAACTCCATTGACTCCAATGGACCAGATTTTTACAGCAATGGCGGATCGTGGAGGCGCACAATAGTTCCCGGAAGTTAGCGCTAATACTATCAGCGCCATAGAGATGCAGCAGAAGAGACCGCTGTGATCGACTTTTACAAGGTAAGACATTTATAGAACAAAACTATATATTATCAGAGCAGCTAATTAAATTACCTTATGTATTAAAACAGATTATTATTGTTGTGTAATTGAGGCTTTTAAACGTGATTTTTTCTGGTGGATAGTTAAATATTAGAATTAAATTTATTGCAAAGGATGCTGATGGACCTAAGTGAGAATGAAATAGAGGCAGGCAATTTTCATTTGAGAATCATACCAGGCTAAATTACCAGAAATATATTAAATACCACTACTGTATACAGTTGAAGTCAAAAGCTTACATACACCTTGCAGATACTGCAAAATGTTAATTGAAATAATTTATTTTACCAAAATAAATATGTTTAAACATTGTTTATTTAGTACTGAGCTGAATAAGATATTTCACATAAAAGATGCTGTTTACATATAGTCCATAAGAGAAAATAAGTTACATTCATAAAAATTACCCAGTTCAAAAGTTTACGTACACTTGATTCTTAATACTGTGTTAATATTGGTAAAATAATTCAAATTTTACAGATTCTGGAAGCTGTATGTAAACTTTTGACTTCAACTTTAATAAACGTAATCACAGTAAACCTGTACTTTATTACTGTGTTTTATATTTACTGTACTTCTTATCTACTTTAGAAACACTGTGTGGAGGAGCAGCGATGCCACAGGACTGATATGTGATAGAACATCACTTAACTGTTTCTCCTGTGTTTTTCTCCTGAAGACTCCCTGTAATGAGAACACCTTTGAAGAAATGACGCCAAGTTATGAGAGGACTCAAGATGACGCCAACTCCGAATAAACACACAAAACTACCAAATTTTCTTTATATTATAAGAGTATTATAAGAGTTTCTTCTGTAGCGGTTGTAATTAAATCAGCACATTCGGCACATTCACAATGGAAAAAATTTAGTAACATATTATGGTGTTACAGCTAACAAAAAATACACATTAACTGAAATGGACTGTGAACTTTATGAACATTATATCGTCCTCCTCTCATTTTCTCCTCAAAATTTTGGGGAAGCTGTGCCTCCCCTGACAAACCGCCACCGATCTGAATGAGAATAAAGTTCAACATAAACGTATGCTATTTAAATATTTGTGAGCATTATTGGACTTGGAGGATGCAGAATAAACTTGAAACACACGTGATGTGGTGAATCTGGCCAGTCGTGAAACAGCTGTCGTCATCAGAGCTCCTGCAGCTGCTCTGGAGAAACTGGCGGCTGAGTCAGCCGGCTGCTCTCAAATCGCTCAAACTGGTGCCGTCTCCATCTCAAACAAATTTCTAACTGGCATGCACTGCTTCAAGTCAGAATCTGATTGAGCTGCATGGCGCTGTGTTAAGTCAAACACACCTATGTGGATCAAGGTAAACACATGACTAAATAAGGACAGTGACTAAACTTCAAAATTAAAGACAAGAAAACATGAACATAAAACAAACACCAAAACCAGGCGTGACACAGCAGTGACTGTCTCAACACAAACCTACAAGGGTTTTTGTTTTTCATACGTAGATTAACTTGAGTCTGGTCCATGTAGGAATCCATTTGTTGCTGAGAAATGTAATGTAACGATTTGATAGTGAAGCTATTTTATAATAAAAGTCCCTGCACAGAATTGACATGACATTTCTGTGCTTCTAAATGTTTCTTTGTATGCAAATGACTGTATGTACGGGTTTCATTTAATGGTTTAAATGCTCATGTTCCAGCCAATCAGAAACAACTTTTTAGACAGATGACGGTGTAATGTAAATTATCTTTGTGAATATTCAACATATCACCAGCTGTAGAAGCAGATCAAGTCTATGTATGACGTGTTTTATGTTTCCACCACTGCTCCTGTTCACATCCAAACCATGAAGAAATGTAAGAATAATGAACAAATGGATTCATGAATCTTTTTCTCATTTGTTTTTCTTAAAGTGAACACAGGACTCATCCTTGTCAATCAGACGATGAATTGGAGAGACGCTCAGAGTTACTGCAGACAGAATCACATTGATCTGGTCAGTGTGAGAAACCAGAATGAGAATCAACAGGTTGAGAAGATCATTAGTGATAGAAATTTATCTGGATCACATGTCTGGATCGGTCTGTTCAGAGACTCATGGCAGTGGTCAGATCAGAGTGACTCCTCATTCAGATACTGGAAGTCTGGTGAACCTAATAATGCTGGATATGGTGAAAACTGTACAGCTGTTGACCTTTACGCTCAGGGACGATGGTTTGACCACTATTGCACCAACCAGTTTCCTTTTGTGTGTCATGAAGGTGAGTAGATCCTCACAAAACACACACAATCCATCATCACCTCCAGATCTCTTAAAGTTCACGCATGTCTGACGTGACAAATTCATCCACAGTGTTTGTTCTGCGTGTTGTTTTTGATCAGTCTCTCTCTAGTTTCTGCTTGTGGTTTGTTTTGTGTCCAGATTTTGATTCTGAACTGATTCTGATCAAAGA
Source organism: Labeo rohita (assembly GCF_022985175.1). Lineage (NCBI taxonomy): Eukaryota > Metazoa > Chordata > Actinopteri > Cypriniformes > Cyprinidae > Labeo > Labeo rohita. The sequence goes on along the minus strand of NW_026129582.1, from coordinate 40,969 downwards.
GAATCTGGCGTGGTCTGAAGCTCTGAGTTACTGCAGACAGAATCATGCGGATCTGGTCTCGGTTCATTCAGAAGAGATTCAGCGTGGTGTGATGAACGTGGTTAAACGGGCGTCTACTGCGGCGGTGTGGTTGGGTTTACACAACTACTGCATCATGAACATGTGGCTCTGGGTGAGTGGAGAGACCATGTGCTATCACAACTGGGCTCCAGGGAACGGAACGACACGGGAAAACTGCAGCCTCGAGAACAGAAAAGGAGCAGTTCAGTCTGGAGGAGATCAGCGCTGGATCAGCCTTCCTGAATCTCACAAACTCAACTTCATCTGCAGCAGATATTAAGAGTGAGAAACATGCTGATGTGTTTACTTACATTAACGGTTTTCATAGACTACTTCGTTAGTTTTCTGATTTACATTTATGTTTGATTTGTTCTTTATTAAATTCTGAGTAAATCTGATGTGGTTGGGTCATACTGGGTTTTAAAAGTATCCAGAAGTGTGTTTTATTTCTGTATAATGAAATATGTGTCTTTTAAGAAACTCTTTGTATACAGAGGCCCGGAGGTAAAGTGAAAACTCTGTGTTAACCCTGAAATAAGGTTAGTTACACCAAAACACCTTTGACATCTAGGCATCTTATATCACAAGCAGACTTAACTTCCTGTTCGGGTCTCTTCCTCTTCCCTTTTGTAATGTAACCTCTTGGGAGATTTTCTGTTAATTGTATTTAATGTTCATCTGAATTATAGCTTTTATATCAATATTTTCACTCAGATTCATGTTTGAATATTTTTGTCATTTTGCTTGTTTTGAGTTATATTTTTGCCATGGTGATAAGTGTACAACATTTATTTTAAAGAAATAAAAATAAAGGCAAACACATCTAAAGTATATGCACATATACACTTAATCTCTGGTAGTTCCTATTCTGAAGTAGAAGCTAATTTAGATCATTTAGTTTGTAGAGCTACAACCATTCCTAGTTCCTTTGGTGTGGATGTGCCAAAAAGCAGGTACTTCCGCCAATAGTTCTGTCATGACAACTCTCAGAGGAATTAGCATGGTAATGTACATGACAATGTTAATGTGTTTAGTCTTGGATTTGCTACGCTGGTGCTGTGGCAGAGCAAGTACCGAGCCTTGCTACTATTAATACATCCACAACATGCTGCTGTGAGCATGTGAGAAATACTGTTGCTGCACATATAACATGTGATGAAATAAACCCCCACAAAGCAGGAGAGAATGGGCAATACAAGCCAAAACAAGAACAAAACACACCCCAACAAGCAGATTTATCGCCAAGACATTTATACTGCTGCTGGTCTGCATTGTAAACTACACATTGTGTAGTTTAGAGAGATTAATTGATGTTAACAGAACTTTGTGAGATTGTGATAAAGTGAGGCTTTTTAGTGATAATAAAAGGAAAGCACTTTGCACACTTCCTGGGCTATAATCAGTATTGGGGAGTAACTAGTTACATGTAATGGAATTACATAATTTAATTACAAAATAAATGTAACTGTTATTAGTTACAGTTTCTGAATTTTTTTTTAATTTAAGTTACAGTTACTTTTGATAATGTTAATGATTACAAAGGGAATTACATCTGAATTTTTTCACACACACATACAGATTTAATTGACTTGTTTCATAAATCGCACTGACTGCTCTAAAATGAGACGCCAATGTTTCAAGAGTTTAGGACAGAATAGTTCACATTCTTATTCTTAACTGATTTATTTCCTATTTAGGGTTTATGCATATACTTTATTTTTTCATATTAATAGTTTTTTTTCCAAGGCATTGTTAGATGCCAGTGTTTCCTGTCATAACTACGCAAACATTTGATTTCAAAACCAGTATCACAGCAACTGATTTCTTCATGGAAGCTTTGCATTCAAATGTTTCAACTCAGATCAGTGTTTGTGACTACTTATTTAATTTTGTGGCAAGCAGCTGTGTAATAAGTAGGATAATGTACATCCAGCCAATTGCTATTGCAAAATAAAGATGTATATTATCTCTTACTTACCAGTTTACAAGTTTAAAATATTAGAAATTTAGAAAAGTAATCAAAAAGTAATTAAAATGTAATAAGTTACTTAACTTCAATAAAGTATATATATAAAGTACAATAAAGTATATGTGTATATATATATATATATATATATATATATATATATATAAAAGAGACAATACAGAGTATTTTCTAAGCAGTCTATTTGGCCAAACCCCCATCACTCTCCACACTTTTTCATTATTTTTAAGTAGCAGAAGTGAAGACCAGGAGACTCTTGGTTATCTTCAGCAGAGTTCTTTATAGAGAACGCGCTGCAGTCATCAAAAGTCGTCTGACAAAATCTCAGCACAGCAGAGTATATAGGTTTGAAGGGGGAGGAGTACAGAGAGGTGGAATCAATCTAAACAAAGCATGCAAATGTGGTACATGAAAACAGCTCAGTAAAAGATTTTTCCCAGCCTTGATCTATTTAGAATACCAGTGTCATTCAAATGCATAGGTGCTAAACAAAAGGCACAGTTGTACCTTGAGCTTAGAATTCACACTTAACTTGGGAAAACCTGCCAGATGTTCAGGAACTGCATAGGTTACTGTCTCAGGGCCTGGGCTGCCTGCTCTTAGACTGTCACAATATACAGAACTTTTTCAGTTCATGCTGTTATATTGGAACCTATGTTTAACCTTTTATAAATTTGTAATACAACACTTGCATAATTTATAATATATCAACGCTGAATCACACAAAAATAAGTTGTCTTTTATTTAGATTAGTTTATTGTCCTTTACACCCAGTGCTTTTTTCCCTGAGGAAAACAAATAAAAGCATTGAATATCTCAGCTGTTTTTGTCCATACAATGAAAATCACTGGGATCCAAACCTTTTAAGATCTTAAAAGGGTAGCGTAAGATCAGTTTCTGGTGAACTAACCTTTCAAAAGCAAATAAAGTTTAATTTAACTTAAACATGTAAAATTCATACAAACATACTTAACTGAAAAAAATTATTTACGTTTATGTTGTCATTCCTCAGCAACTCCTCAAGTATTTGCTCTTAGCCTTGCGCATTGTGGCCCAGCTCCAAGAGTTTTACAGGACTGGTGTTATGATTTTCTTCTGAGTGGAAACCTTGAAAACATTACCAAGTGTCACGTTATTCTAAGGATGAGACCAGAGACAGAGATTAGGTGCAAACCAATACAGTTTTGTTTGAATGATGCTGAAACCACTGCATTTACAGAAAGACGAAACAACAACAACAAATAACACATCGCAGTTCTTCATGTTTTAAACACAATGTTGTGCAAAGAATATAAGCTATGGAGAAACCTTAAATGTTGAAAAAGCTAAAAAGAGTCTCTTTGGTGCTTTTGGCAAACAAAACAAGTGAACATCTCCCAACAAAGCCAAACTTTTGTCAAAATTTAATCTTCCTGTGGCAGCGGGTGAAGAGTTCCTTCACATGTGGGCCTTCCTTTGCACTTCCAACATCAATGTGTGTTAATTGCAGAGAGCTTCATCATAGGAGACTGAAACCGATGTGAACTTTGAACAGCATGTCAAAAGCTGCCACAGATGCAATAGCCATGCATGGACAAGGACAATGTAGAATGATGTAGTTATTGTGTCTCCTTACAGCAAAATCAATCAATGAAATAGGAAAATAGTGTGTCAATAACACAAAAAGACAACAGTGAACACTCAATTTACAGTTAAAGGCAGTTCATCATTGAATTCAGTGATCTCAGCCCAGTTCAGTTCAAATAGTATACAATATTGCTGGAAATTAAGTTTCCCCAACTAAACAAGCCAGAGGCGACAGTGGCAAGAAACCAAAACTCCATCGGTGACAAAAACCTTGGGAGAAACCAGGCTCAGTCATGGGGGCCAGTTCTCCTCTGGCCAGACGAACCAGCAGTTTGTTCCAAGTCGCAGCAAAGTCAGATTGTGCAGAAGACTCATCAGGTTCCCGTGGTCTTGTGCCAATGGGCATCTAGGTGACGGGGTCTTCATAGATGGCAAACATTACCACATCTCCTAAAACAACAACAACAATGTTTAGCTGGGAAGAAAAGTGGTTGCTGGACAAAAAGAGGCCAACCAAATTTTTTAAATAACTTCACAGCCCCTATGGAGCACATTGTGGAACAGAAAAAAACAAGCTTGCCATTTCAGCTACATTCTATTGGCCTGGAATGGGGTGGACATTGATAAATGGGTGAATACTAATTTTTTTTTCCCTTTGCACCTTTTCTGTGAGACATACAGTGTGATTATGTTATGGAATGTATTTCTCACGTACTTCTTTCTGAATATCAGGTTTTGCAGTGTGCACAGGGCCAGTTTAGCAGACTGCCCAACGAGCAGGAGCCCAAGTACATCCCAAAATGTGTGTGTGAGCTTGTTGTCTGAGCATGGGGTTTGAGACAGGGAAGTCATGAGGTCACAGAAGATAAACGTATTAATGTTGCTATTTAAATATTAAGGTGGACAGGCCTCTGAAATTGCTGGGCATGGATTTAGTGGGGAAAGTTACCAGGACCAATAATGGATATGAGTACATTTGTGTCAATCCTGGTTGACCATTACACAAAATGGACAGGTCTGCACTATTCCAATAAATCTGCAGCAGTTGTCTCTCACTGTATCATTAATTTCTTTATACAGGTTTGGACTGCCAAAGAAAGTTTGTAAATCATGTTTGTAGTTTATTTCATAACATGTTATTTCATAACATGTAAAATCTGACCTGACCTGTGACAGTAATTTTGATCCATATTGTTACGGGGTGAGTGAGACTAGAGGCGAGCGGATCCATGTGCACGCTTTTATTGAAGGGACAAGACAGATACATAGTCGAAAAACAGGCAGGGTCAAAGCAAACGGCAAACAGGGGTGTCAGGGAAGAGACGAGTGAATAATCCTTAACGAGCGAAAGTCCAAAAAGGCAGGCGGCAGGCAAACATAACCGAGAAATCCAGGCGAGAGCGAAAAACACGGAGAACACAAGGAAACTAGGAAACACACTAACAATAACAATACAATATAACAATCCGTGACTTGCAAGGGGAAAGTCCGGGGTTTTTATAGTGAGCCTGATTATACAACGCAATTTTGGGTGATGGGAGTAGTAGTCCGGGGTGCAAAGCAACAGTCTGAATGTAATGATGGAGTGAGAGTGACATCTGGTGGTGAGCGGTCCGCAGAGCACCGACCAGATTCGTGACACATATAGGCCTGCACTAGAGGCTTATCTGTAATATCAGAATTAATTAGCCTTAAAAGTGACCTATTATACCCCTATTTATAAGATGTAAAATAAGTCTCTGATGTCCCCAGATTGTGCATGTGAAGTTTTAGCTCAAAAAGCCATACAGATAATTTTTTATAGCTAGTTAAAATTGCCACTTTTAAGGTATGAGCCAAAACGCACTGTTTTGGTGTTTGTCCCTTTAAATGCAATTCAGCTAGTGCTCCCAGTTCCCTTTTCAGAAGAGGGGGAGCTTCAAGAGCTCATGCTCTGGCAAAACCAGTGCTGGCCTTTGCGAACTGTGCCGTGTTTTGTTGTTGGATGTCCCTCGCTTAATTTTGGAGATGCTAAAACAATTATCCATGCTTTTATAACCACCAGATTGGATTATTGTAAATCCTTATATAACGACTTACCTGTCAAAGTTATTAATCACCAAATGGTACAAAACTCTGCAGCTCGAGCCCTTACATTTAACAAAAAAATCTGCACATATCACTCCCATCCTCCACCAACTTAACTGGCTTCCTGTGTCCAAACGTATTCAGTTCAAACTCTTAGTTTTAGTTTATAAGGCCTGTCACAGCCTTGCCTGTAGCAGTTACTGCAATCCTATTCTAGCAATGATAATTTGTTTGTTGTGCCCAAGTTGTGACGAGTGGGGTGGTGCCGAGAGCCGTGGGAACGGAACAAGGCTGGTGGAGTATAATGATAATAATGAGCGACACCTGCGCCACTCACCGGTCTCGAGTCCCATGGAGGAGCTCTGGAAGGATAAAAGGAGGAGCGACGACAGTGGAAGACAAGAGAGGATTAAGCCTGGACTTTATTTTGTGTTTTGTGTGTGGCAGTCATCTGAGAGGGCCTGCCACTTTACTTTTGTGTTTGTTTAATTTATTATTAAAGTGTTTAAGTGTCCGCCAGTTCCCGCCTCCTTCTTCCCATTCTACGAACTTTGTTACATAAGGCCCTAAGCTATGGAATAAGATGCCTCATCCCAGATAGCACACATGTCTATTTGACATCTGATAGGAAATTTCCAATAGTTGTTTTGCAGATGAGCAAACTACATCTTGCAGATGTAAATGCAGACTTCAAATAGACATCTCCGAGAAGTACGTGTGCTATCAGGGATAATATTTGTGCTGCCTCCTCTCTCCAGATCTTTAAGGCTAAACTTAAAACTCATCTATTTACTCTATCTAAATAACTCTTTTACCTCTCTAACTCAATTTCACAACTTTTGTCTGTATGACACATGACCACATTCTTTACATAATTGATGTTCATCATGTGATTAGATGACCACTTGTTGTTAATTATCTGTAGTTCTCTGTTTGTCTGAATGTCCCCTCTGATTGCCAATAGCTTGTATTATTTTGTAAAGCATCATTGGGTTCTTGAAAGGCACTATAAAAATGAAACATTATTTTTACCAGTTATTACAATTTCTATTTTATGATGGTCAGTTATGAACTAATAGATGAAATTGAACTTAGAGCAAAAACTTTTTTAAAAATTATGTAAATGACCCCCGTCAAAAGTTTACATACCCTTGAATCAAGCCACAGCCTTAGATGAAATCAACAGATTTAAAAAAAAGACAGAGGATGACTCAACAACACCACAAACAGCATTAGCAGTTTCACTTATGTTCACTGACTAACTAACTAGCTTGAATTATAATTTCATCACACTATCCTTTTAGCCAGATGGTTCTGCAGACAGGTTCTATATATTGTTTTAATGTAAACATGTAGATCTGTAGTGATTCTTTGAGAAAATGCAATTAATTTTATATCGAGATCCACTGTTTTTTTTTTTTTTATCACTTTGACCACTTACCAAAATTACGTGCATGACAAATGACACAATAGATAGGCTTCCTGTGTGGTTAAGCAAGATGAGCTTCATTTGAAAAACTACGTAGCAGTAGAGACACGAAAAGACTTTATAAACCAGAGGACCTCATAGTCTTCACAGGACAAAGTGGAAGAATATCACTGTTTGCTCCATAGCATAACCCTCATAAAATGGCAACCGCAGTAAGTAAGCAATTCTTAATAAATCAGGGGTGCGTTTCCCAAAAGCATCTGTTATGAACATAGCTAACTATGTTCATTAGTTTCATTGAACTCTATTAGTAACGATGGAACTTGTGACCATGGATAGTAAAAATTATGAATATGCTGAACCTGCCTGTGATCATTTTACAGTACTCTGACATTATTTAATATGAAGTCTGTTCTAGTTAGTGTAATGTTTAATGTTTTACTGATAAATCACTGTGGTATCCAGAAGAATGGCTTTGTCATTTGACAAAACTTTACAACTAAAACCAGCTGGGTGTAACAGGATGTATCATGTATCTTGTTAATGTTCTTAGGTACACAAAATTATTACTGTTGTACTTAAATTTCCAACAATCTAATGTATTTAGGTCCAATCATTTATATATAGACAAATTCAACATTATCATTAGAACAGGATGTAAACTTTGTAAATGATTACCTAGCATATGTTTACTGTATAATAGTGCCCTTTGCATGACATACTTTATTATGTACAGTAGACTGATTGCATGACTAAATGTTGTTTGCTTTTACTTTGTGTCCCCTGTGTGTTTCTGGCTCTTTGCATTGTGACAATATCATCTAACTTCATCTTCTCAGACAGGCTTCAGTGTGAAAATCAATGGGCGCAACAAACGAGAGTTACTCCTTGAGGGAGAACACATCAGCATACAAGACATGAAAATGAGTCATGATATAATCCTAGAACGAGAACAACAAGTTCAAAAGTATCTTTCCAAATACATCACAGATTTTCCAACTCCTGTCGAATTCCACATCACTGAGATGACCCATGTCACAAACAAGACAAGAGTTGAGGAGATCTGGAAATCAGGAGGATTCAAGGGTCTTGATAAAAATTCATTTTCATGGTGGAGCCTGAAGATTAATAAAACGGATATAAGAGCAGCTGAGGAGCGTTACTTCGAGAGACTGATTCCAAACAGAAGCGAAGAAGAAAAAACAGCTCAGCAGCAGGTCCTGAGTCAGTTCACCACATCGCCTGCATTCGATATTGACACCTCACGCTACGGCAACTTCCGGTTCACGTTTCCTCTGACTGAACTGATGGAAGCCTACAAGAAGCAGAAATGTGATGGTGAAGAGCCGGTTCTCCGGATATACGGGACCAAAGTTTTCAAGCAGGAGATTGAGTATGTTGTACTTGTTCACAGCCCTGAGTTCAATGAGCAGTTCTGTCAATTTCCAGAGTTGACATCCAGCCCATTGGTGGCTTATGATGGGGAAAAAGTCATCTGGAGAGCCCAAGCCATTTGTGAAACTCACAACTTTCAAACTGTAATTCGTGGAAACACAGTACTGACAGAACCCATGCGTTCACATGAGTTTTATGTGTGGGATCATATTAGCCTTGTCTTTCACACCAAAGATGTCCTGACCTTCCCTAAAAAGAAGCTGAAGGCAAGCCTTAGATTGTGTAAACTGGATACAAACATAAACCTTTCAAATGGAGAAAACTGCTTGAATCATTTACAAGCTGAGAAATTCTTTGAAAGCTTGCAAGATGATGATGATGATGAAAATAAAGATGAAAAGGAAGAACATAAATCCGTGGAGGTGAAAATTGAAGTGGACTGAAGGTGTGAAAATTCTGTAAGAATTTTTACAGTTTTGTGGCTTTGCTCTTTCTGTCAAGCAGCTTGAGGTAAAATGGTAAATAATTAATATAAATAAATAAAAGGTATAGGGTAAATGTTATCTTACCAATATTTGTTAAATGTTAAATGAGATTTAAAACAACAAAACAAAACTGAAACTGTCTAGATGTATGATGTTATTCAAAAATATATTCATTGCTTTTTTTCTTTAACCTAATGCTCTTTGTCATTCTTTAACCAATCTAGTCAGTGTTTAAACTCTCACAAAGATGAAGATAAAGATTTTATTTTGGTGCTGTCAATTACCTAGCATGCCTTGTCTGTGATGAATTGATTGCTGTTTCAATAAAGCATATCCTGCTCAAGAAGTATATTTTTTTGTAGTCTCATAACAAACGCTGTCACAATTGTCACCAACACAAACATGACAACTTTTTACAACAAGAAACAAACAAACAAACAAACAGAACAGTTCTCTAGAAATGCATGGTGTTTCCGTAATATGGGATATACTACGGAAACACCATGCATTTTTAGAGAACTAGAGAATCTTTAAAGTATAAGTGAAGCAGTCAGTCAGGTTTACATTATTTTTTAAACTGATTTCCACTTAAATATACATGATTAAAAGAGAAGTCCACTTCCAAAACAAAGATTGACATATAATGTACTCACCCCCTTGTCATCCAAGATGTTCATGTCTTTCTTCCTTCAGTTATAAAGATATTATGTTTTGTGAGGAAAACACTTTAGCATTTTTCTCCATATAATGGACTGATATGGTGCCCTGATTTTGAACTTCCAAAATGCAGTTTAAATGCAGCTTCAAACGATCCCAGCCGAGGATGAAGGGTCTTACCTAGCGAAACGATCAGTTATTTTCATAAAAATAATACAATTTATATACTTTTTAAATGTCAAACGCTCATCTTGTCTTACTCTGCCTGGACTGTTTTTGTTCCGGTTCATGACAGTTAGTGTATGTCGAAAAAATCCCATCTCATGTTCTCCCTCAACTTCAGAATCGTCTTATATCACTGTTTTACCTTTTTTGTTAAGGGTGTTATAAATAAAATAAAATAAAAACTTTGTCTATAATTGTCGCAGGTGCTTAATTATGTTTTCACATCTTTTTGTGTTTAAATGTTTAAATAAATGAGGTGTATTTGTTTGTTCAAGTGCAAGAAGATGTGAAAGAGAACTGAATTCCCAAGTTGAGTTCTTTCGCATTTCTTTTTCTTGAATGCTTTACAATCGGCAAGGCTTAAAAACATGTGCAAATGATTCAGGCAGTCAGTTGAAATAGGCCCTGATAATCATCACTACCTTTCACCCCATTAGCAACAGCCCTTCCTCACCCTGTTGGGTTTGTTATTCTAAACATATTATATTCATTGTTTATTACAAAAGTACTATTATTTTTATACTTATAACCCCCGCCACCAGTATTTGTTAGCTACTCATTAAATTACTGATAATAAATAAAATTAGCCGTCGTCTGAATTATCACCCAATAGCATCCACTTCATTAAGGCTGTCTACATAGAACTCAAATATTGAGTGCTCTAAGGCTTCCATGAACGTATGTTTTTCCTGTATTAGGCATGCGTTCCAAAATATTCCTTACAGCTCTGTTTAGAACATGATTTGAAATTCTGGTGTATGTCAATGGCTGAACATCAAGATGTCATCTGTGTGATTAATTTGTTTCTCTTTTCAGTAGCTTTCAGCAGTCTGTAAAAATATACCTCAGGTTTCTTGTCAAATCTCTTTGTACAGTCAATCACAAAGCTCGTTCTGGTTTTAGAGGTGTTTTGTGTGTTCTGTCATGGCATTCGCGTTGAAACCAATGCTGCCACTCAGTGGGCGGAGCCGCAGCCACTCCGGCTGGCAGTGATGTCACATGCAGAGGGTCTATTAGGAGAGACAGGAGGGAGAAGACAACCACAAGCATGAAAATGGGTCAGGGGTGAAAAAGGTGAGAAGGGTGCTCGAGGGGTGATGTGGCCTCTAATGAGGCCGGGAGGTGGGGGGACTCCCACAGATTAAATATTACGGCCTCATTAGGGGACATGCTGTAACTTAACTTATTTATTCTTCCATCATGATTGACAGCCAAGTTTTTTGTTTGTTTGTTTTTTTTTGGGCAAAGAAATCAACCTAATAAGTGTTTTCTACCATTATCGAAAAACATACCATCAACCACAAATGCTATTTGCTATTGCAGACAGAGCATGCTAGAAAAAAACATGTTTGATAAAAGTTTCCCTTTGCCAATTTTACAGTAGCCAAATAAGTTGAATGGAATAATAAGCCAAGCACAGGTTCTGAAAAAATACTGTATTGACATTTGTCTAAAGACAAGATATGAAATAGAGTTGCATCGTTCTGCCCTAACACACTCATACTGCAAAAATAATGTTTGTATTAGTGTTAACGATACTTTAGCATTAAATGTAACTTACTCTTTTAAGCGTACGTTCACATGAAGCGTCTAAAAACGCGTGGAAAACGCGAGGCGCGCGCGTCGCTTCCTCCACCAATTTCAAAGCGCTTGGGCGCTCGCGCTTCTGTAGCGTCTGCTGTTACTAGGCAACCATGAAGGCGCTGTCAGTTACAAAAACATTTCTGCTTTGGATTTTAAACTGCGCGGCTCCATTGAAAATAAATAGCTTGCGCGCGCAAAACGCGCTGCATGTGAACGGCGACTAAGCCTTTGGTGACACATACACAGCACGAAATTAAATTGTGGATCCCCTGTCGTCTTCTCCCACGCGGATTGTCCCGCAGGAAGAAATGGCGCCCTGGATGTCAGTGGATGGCGCCCACGGTCTACGAACGCGGGACGCTCAGCTTTCACGATTTGAAATGGCTCAAATCCACTTTATATTAAGTTTTAATTAATCAATAAATACCATCCAAGACCCCTCCCCCCCACCCCCTCAAAAAGAATTTCTCATCGGATCTACACGATTCAAGTGGGTCACCTGTTTTGGCTTCAAAACGGCGAATTTCGCCGAAAGGTGAGGGATTTTCATGCCTGCAACCATAACAATAACAACAAAATAACATGTACACAAATCACAACGCAAAAACAACAGTCATTAAATTTACACATAACGTAACAGACTGTAAAGACATTCCAAGTCTAAATAATTATTTTCAAGAAAATAGGTATTTTAAATATTTTTCCAGTTAAACTTGAAAAATTAATTGTCTGCATTAACACGCTAATTTATTTCTGTAATTATTTTTTGTTGTTTTTTGCAGGTTTGGTCATCTATATGAATATGAAGACATGAAGAGGAGACATTTGGGATATATTTTTTTGGCAAAAAATGTATTTCTTATTCAGAATATTACAATCGAGTAAATCAAATGTAATAGCTGAAGAAATTCTACCAAATCTGTGCTAATAAAACAGTTGTCAAAATTTATTTATATTATTTGCTAAGAATTGTGGCTGTTTTTTACAGCCATTATGCACATACCCCACTGCACAGCACAAATGGGGGACTCGGAAAAGTGTAGGTGTCACTGGTCGCTGTTTTAATTTATTTAATGCAAAACAATTTTGTATGGTTGTATTCCATTCTTGCGTATCCAGCCTCGTAAGCTTTGGTTGTGACGTGCCTAAAAATGCCCCCGTTTTGTGTTTTCATTCAACAATGTACAGCATTATGTTCATGTCACGCAACGTCGACAACATGAACTCGGTTTCCTCAGCTTCCCAGAAATGCAATGCTGTCTTCCCTTCCTATCTTTCAAGATCCTTATACGTGACCTTGATGGCAATACGTTTCCACCCACAGGGGCATTTGTACGGCTCATTTCCACACATGCATTTTGAGTCTTCCTTTAAATCAGTGAAATTATGAACATGGCATCTAAGAATTTGTCTATAAGCACAAATAGCTAGTGACAAATACATTTTAGCAAAACTGCTAAAAAATTAAATACATAAGAGTTCATTACCATGCTTTGTTTCTTCTGAGAAGAGATTCAATGTAGAAAGCAAACATCAGAAAGCAAACTGCAATTTATATTGACAAACTTTTATTTGATGAAATGAGGAAGTGGTTCAATGATGGTTTGCAGATTAGGGAAGCTAAAATGTATTCATACTGCCTGTAGCAAATATTCAAGCTAACTGGAATAAGTTGGAGTCCACCTTTAAAAGTTAGCATATGTGAAGATTTACATAACAGGTATATATTTGTACATAACATTTTTATAGTCCTCGATCAAAATGAAGATTTGGAAGAACTATTTATAAAAAAAAAACAAAAAAAAACAAAAAAAAACACAGCACGAGTTTACAATTGTTTCATTTCTTTTTGGTACGTTTCCCACTGGATTTCTCTTTAGTGTGAAGCTTCATGTGAAGCTTAAGGTTTCCTTTAATTTGGCATGTCTTTCCACATACTGGGCAGGTGAAAGACTTTTCTTTACTGTGAACGCTCATGTGAGTTCTAAGGGTTGCTTTCTGTCTGAAACTCTGTCCACACTCGGGGCAGGTGTAAGGCTTCTCTCCAGTGTGAATTACAATGTGAACCTTAAAGCACGTTCTGTTCGTGAAACCCCTTCCGCAGTGTTCGCACATGTAAGGCTTCTCTCCAGCGTGAATTTTTACGTGATTCCTAAGGTCATCTGCGTCTGCGAAACTCTTTTCACACTGATGACATACAAAATTCTCTTTTGTGTGAATCTTCATGTGAACACTGATGGATGCTTTGTGTCTGAAACGCTTTCCACACACATCACATGAAAACGGCCTATCGTCATTGTGACTGTTTATGTGATTTTCAAGGGATAGTTGTGTTGCGACGCTCTTTCCGCACAGGTCACAGGTGTAAGGCTTCTTTCCGGAGTGAGAACACAGGTGTCTTTGATAGCCTACTAGTTGAGTGAAACGTTTTCCACATTGCAGGCAGGCGAAAGGCTTCTCTCCAGTGTGAATCCTCGTGTGGATTTTAAGGGCTCTTCGATTACAGAAACACTTTCCACACTCTGAGCAGATGACACGATTGTGAATTCGCTTCTTAGCTTTTTTTTTTGAGGAAGTCTCTTCAGCTTCTTCTCCAGTACCGAGATTATGATTCTGACATTGATCTTTCTCCTGTTTCTTATACTGTTTTTGAACCTCCTCTTTTATTGCCATCAGGTCTAGGATGAAAAGAGACAAATACAAGTTAAACCTTCTTTAAATGCAACAGCACAAAAGAGAGCAACAATGACCCACATATGCCATTTATTAAAGGAGGAATCCACTTCCAGAACAAAGATTTACAGGTAATGTACTCACAGCCTTATCCAAGATGTTCATGCGTTTCCGTCTTCAGTTTCAATTTTTGAGGGAAACATTTCAGCATTTTTCTCCATATAATGGACTGATATGGTGCCCCGATTTTGAACTTCCAAAATGCAGTTTAAATGTGGCTTCAAGCGATCCCAAATGCTTTTGTAAACGATCCCAGCTGAGGAAGAAGGGTCTTATCTAGTGTAACGATTATTTTCATTAAAGAAATACAATTTAAATACTCTGTGTATTCTGGTTCAAGACAGTTCGGGTATGTCGAAAAACTCCAATCGTATTTTCTCCCTCAACTTCAAAAATCATTTCAAAATCATCCTACATGAAGTACCGACACAGTCTTTGCAAAGTGCAAATGTCAAGATCATCAAACACCCTTAACAAAAAAGGTAAAACAGCAATATAGGACGATTTTGAAGTTGAGGGAGAACATGAGATGGGAGTTTTTCGACATACACTAATTGTCATGAACCGGAAACAAACAGCATTCAGGCAGAGCAAGACAAGACGAGCATTTGAGATTAAAAAGTATATAAATTGTATTATTTTCATGAAAATAACTGATCGTTTCCCTAGATAAAGCCATTCATCATTTAACAACTGCATTTGGGATCGCTTGAAGCCACATTTAAACTGCATTTTGGAAGTTCAAAATCGGGGCACCATACCAGTCCATTATATGGAGAAAAATCCTGAAATGTTTTCCTCGAAAAACAATTTCTTTACAACTGAAGAAAGAAAGACATGAACATCTTGGATGACAAGGGGCGAGTACATTATCTGTCAACTGCTGTTCTGGAAGTGGACTTCTCCTTTAAGGAATATCAAACCATCTTGTGGATGGTGACAGTCCTAGAAATAAATAAATAAATAAATAAATAAATAAATAAAAAAAATATATATACACTACCGTTCAAAAGTTTGGGGTCAGTACATTTTTATTGTTTCTTTTTTTTTTTTTTAAGAAATCAATACTTTTATTCACCAAGGATGTATTAAGTTAATTAAAATTTTATTAAAAGTTAATAATAAATAATTTACATTGTTATAAAATATTTATATTTCGAATAAACACTGTACTTTTTAAACTTGTTATTCATGAAAGAATCCTGAAAAGAAAAAAAAAAAAAAAAAAAAAAAAAAAAAAAAAAAAAAAAAATCACAGGTTCCAAAAAATATTTGGCAGCACAACTGTTGATATTATCCAACATTGATCATTCTAATAATAAATCTGCATATTAGAATGATTTCCGAAGGATCATGTGACACTTAAGACTGGAGTAACAGCTGATAAAAATTCAGCTTTTCATCACAGGAATAAATTCTATTTTAAAGTATGTTAAAATAAAAAACATTATTTTATATTGTAAAAACATTTTGCAATATTACAGTTTTTTTTTCTATATTTTTAATCAAATAAATGCAGCCTTGATGAGCATAAGAGACTTCTTTAAAGACTATTACAAGTCTTACTGACCCCAAACTTTTGAACGGTAGTGTATATATACTTTTTTTTTTTTTTTCATTTTAAGTAATCTTGAGGACTTTGATTCAATTAGAGTTGGAGCTACACTCGGCAAATTTGTGGCATCCCTGGTCTAAATATTAGAAAAAAATATTCCTTTTTACAATGGTCAGTTTTGCAGAAAAACTGAATGTGTGAACAATAGTAGTCAGGGTTTGTTTAACAATGGGACTGAAATCTTATTACTAACATTACATCTCTTCTAGAACTATTAGATCTTCAAAAGCATAGATCACAACATTCTCATGGACAGCCTGAGATTAGGCATCTGTGGATAAGAAACTAATGTTTTATGCCCTATGGGAAAATGAAGAGAGTCATCTGTAGTATGGAGTGCCACAGGGCTCAGTATTAGGCCTCTGCTTGTACATGTTTTTCATTAGAGACATTCTCATTAGAACAACTCGAAGAAACTAAAATAGTGTTTTAAACATCAAATATGAGATGGGTGGTAATTTTCTTGAACTAAATTCTTAATTCCTAGTTTGTAGAACAGCCTTCTTCCACAGAAATGCTGTAGGGTCAACAAATAAGCTCTAGTTGGTTTAAAAATGCAGTGGCTAAAGTTCTTACAAGACGCATTAGCTCTTCTGGCATCACTGCAGTTTGACTGCACAGAGAATGACAGTTATAGGCCACATAATTTGCCAGAATCCATCTGAAACTGTCTACTTTGGCAAACCTGTCATTGATGCTGTTCAACACAGATTTAAAAGACAGTGATATTTTGAAAGGGAGAGACGTCACTTTCTGTTTGTTACTACCAGTTGGTTTCAAATGGAGATTTGTCAAGTTTGATGCTTAATCCCTCATTTTTTTTTATTTTAAAATCAATCTCAAATCAAAATAAACCTTATTAGACTTTTACACTAGGTGAAAATAACCCAAGGTCATTTAACACCATTTATGATAGAGAATATATTGGATGTTTGTCTGCCTTTAAAGTCTGCATGGAATCAAAATTTATATTATTCATTTTGTTCACAACCATTGCTAGTCTTGAGGTGAACAATTCATCAGTAAATTAATCCACTGAAAAGAGAGTTTGTCTTGGTAATCTGTAATCAAAATCTAAACATTTGCTTTTCCTCTAGAATGGGATTCCTTCTCTAGTCACGTCAGTTCGACCTCCAACAGATAAGTTGCTATGTATGGAAGCCTGTTTCCGCCTCTGAATAAAAAAAAAAAAAAAAGTTATTCCAATTTCTTTTCTTACAATTCTGACTTTTTACTCAGAATTGGGAGATATAAACTCACAATTGTGAATTATAAAAACAGAATTGCAACTTCTGAGAAATAAAGTCGCAATTGCATGATATAAAAACTCAGTCGCGAGTTATAAAATCAGAAATTCCAGATATAAAGAGATATAAAATCGCAATTCTGAGAAATAAAGTCAGAATTGTGAGATATAAACTCGCAATTCTCTGAACATATCAGTCTTTTTTTTTTCCCCTCAGAACTGAACTTTATAACTCGCAATTGCGAGTCAGAATTGCAAGTGTACATTTTTTCACAATTGTTAGTTTATATCCCGCAGTTCTGACTTTATAACTCGCAATTGTGCATTTATATCTAACAGCTCTGAGAAAAAAAAAAAGTCAGAATTGTGAGTTTGAGACACAATTCTGAGAAAATTACCTTTCTTATGTTTTATTCAGTGGCAGAAACAGGCTTCTATAGATATGAGTGAGAGAGGAATAAAATAAAACCCGGCCCTCTATTCAATATTCCATTGGAAATACATCTTTATACTGAAATAAATTTGGCAGCTGACCTTGCGGTTCACGCAGACTTTAACCCTCTGGGGTTTGAGGGTGTTTTTGGGTCCTGGAGAAGTTTTGAGATGCCCTGACATTAGTGCTTCTTTTGGCATCTTAAAAACATTTATGCGTGGTTAGTGAGAAAAAAAAAATAAAAAATCAACTTAATGATACACTCAATGTAAAATTGTTAGGCGTACTTCTGTACTATTTCTATGGCCTGTAAAATAAAACCATTTTAATTATGACACTCTTAAAAAAAAAAAATCATTCATTTCTGTAGAGCTGGACATTTTAAATAAGGATCAAATGAGTGATTCAGTTTTGAGAATGAAAACAAACCTATTCCATCATCACTATCTTCATTCTTCACTTCAAACGTTTCTTCAATCCTCATGTCTTCACTCTCCTCTTTAATAAACGCCATCTTTATTTGTTCATCAGTATCTTCATGTTTCAGACTAAATACTTCCGCAATCTTAATGCCTTCACTCTCCTCATTGAAAAACGCCATCTCGATGGCCTCACCAGACGTTTTCTGTGTGTTAAAGATGAGAAGAATTAACAGATAAACAAATAAATAATGCAAACTAAGCCTCTGGGTGAGAGTTAATGGACTTAAATGACCGGATTAACCAAAAAAACATTCAAAACTAGCACTACAAATGAACAAAATAGGTTAGACACTTAATATTTAGGCATGTATGGTTTACATTCGTAATGGTTGGTTCATAGGAAACATTTAATAGTCCACTTTCATAAAAATATCTGCAATTGGTTTGTAAAAGTTGTCATTAAACACGTTTGTGTTTGTTGTACTCGTTATTTTGATCAGCGTCCATTGAATCAAAACAGAGAATCGTTTTGTTAATCGTTTGGTTTCATTCACGTACATGCCAAAGCACCGTTTTTGCGATCGTTTACTGACAGTTACTGAATTAGTGTTTATGAAAAACCGACAAACAATATTACATGTTGCGAAACGAGACGGAGCTTTTGTTATTCTCGTGCAGATGCGCTTTTCTAACCAAAAATAACGTGCATTAATGTGAGATAAAGTATTACGATGTCACATTCAATAATAATGAAGCCATTTTACATCGGTTGCAAAACCTATAAAGTGTTTAAATAGACGGCATTCATTTACACGCTTAAAAACAAACCTTTAATCGAACCCACAACAAATGCCGGAGCGCTGCGCAATCGTCGTCGTCGTCGTCGTCTTCTTCTTCGACTGTTTTATGGCGGTTGGCAAACCAGCTGGCTGGTGCATTTACCGCCACCAACTGGACAGGAGTGTGGAGCGTTGATTGGGAGTTAGTGAAAAAAAAAAATATAACAAAAATGAAAGAAAAAGAAATTAAAAATTATTACCTTGATATAAGCCTATATTCTATGGAACAAACCGGTTTCTCTGAGGAAAGACATTAATATATTACAGACCCTAGAGTCTTTCTGTGCATTTTTTAATATATTTGTTACTGTCATGTCCTTGGTTCCTGCATTGCTTAGTGATTCTGAAAACTCTGCGCTTTTCCTGTACACTTTGTACACTGATTCAGTACATGTTCAACTGTTTCTGGTGTTCCACACTGTGCACAGTTACCGGATTCTCTTTTGCCTATGGTGTATAATGCAGCATGTAGCCTATGTAAAGCTGGGCATTTCAGCTTATGAATGGCATTTTGTATTGCAAGTGTTTTTTGCACATTTTGATGCCTTGATGATAGTGGTAGGGGCTTGAACTTAACTAGAGTAGCTAGTAATGAAATAATGTAATTTAATAACAAATGTAACTAATTTGTTGCAGTTACTGAAAAACAATGTAAAGTTAAATTACAGTTACTCATGAAAATGTTGATTACAAAGGGGATTACATCTGAATATTTTCACACACTTACAGATTTGATTTCCCAAACTGCATTGACTGCTCTAAAATATGAGACACCAATATTTCAGGAGTTTAGGACACAGAACCAAGGCATTGTTAGATGACAGTGTTTCCAGTCATAGCTATGCAAGTATTTGATTTCAAAAATGATATTATAGCTACTAAACTATCTTATAATTTAAAAAATCTGTATTTAACCTCAGAATGATCTCAAAGTAAAAAAAGATGCTAAAGTCTGATTTTGTGGTGACTGTCTTTTAAAATTAAAGTATAATAATCATAATTCAAGTGATGAAGGATTTTGTAAGTCTCACAGTATTAGTGTTCAGTACTACTGTAAGGTTAAACTTGCCTGCTTTAAAAGTTTAAAAAGAATTAACAGCTGAAAACATTCCATAGAATTTTAGAAAAGTAATCAAAAAGTAATCAAATGTAAGCAGTTTAAAGTAGTTACACTACTTATTACATTTTAAATAGGGTAACTTCTAATCTATAACAATTTCAAAATAACCTTCCCAACAATGTTAATACATTTAATATATTTTTTGAAATGTATATATAAATTATTTGGATGAATTTGTCTGTCTTTTATCAGATTTACCAATTATCTAGTGCTTTCCTTAGTTTCCAGTAGCCAAAACTTAAAGTTGTTGGAGGGCTAATAAATTTGCAAGAATTTGGCTATATTTCATATATTCATATATATTTCATTTGGCTATATATCAGCTCTCGCTATCTTTGATCACAGGCCAGGCAAGTGATTTTGTCCAGGAATCATAAAATGAATAATAATAATAATAATAATAATAATAAACAGAAGGGGATACCTACTGCATTGATTTGGTTAGTTTCAAGGTGTGGCGTGAGAGCGTGTGAACTGGTTGAAATGCGTCTGTCTCACGGTGAATGCGTGACACTTGAGAGCCCTGATAATGAATGATTAAGGGATGTGTGCCCTATTCAGAGTCTGGTTATAATAGAGTCCTCCTTTCAACTTCCATAGCTATTTCTCTCAGTGCCCACTTTGTTTTGAATATTATATAAATGTCTCCCTTTTGTCTCGTTGTCCCAGTTCTTTTGCCATATTCTGTTTAAAGCTGATTTAAATTTTCCCTTAATTTCCATTTTACTCAGAGGGATATTGATGTCTATCTCAGAGTGCTTTAGAGACCTCTTGGCTAAATGGTCCACTTCCTCATTGCCTTCTACCCCCACATGTGCTGGAACCCATAAGAAGGAAATGCTCACTCCTATTCTACATATTCTGTAGAGATGTTGTAAGATTTCGCAAATGATGTCTTGCCTAGATGCAGATTTTCCACTGATTAAGCTCATCAGTGCTGAGTATGAATCAGAGCAAATTACCACACGCATCGGATGAACTTCTTCCACCCACTGTAGCACCGTTAAAATTCCGATAACCTCTGCTGTGTATGCACGTCCTTATTTTGCTGAGTTAGATGTGTTCCTGGGCCGACATATTTTGTTGACCCTGGAACAACATTTTAATTCAAAAATTTAATCTGGACCACATCCCTACACCTAAACCTAACCTTACCCATGAGTAATGCCTAAAATCAGAGGAAATGATAGATGAATGACACTGATGTACAAGCACCAAACACTGATTGTAAGCCTAAACCTCACAAAAACTATAAACTATTAAGCTTTTTTCAAATCTGATTGGTTAATCACAATGTTGTTCCAGGGTCAACAAAGATGTTGATACAGGAACATGTCGTACTTGGTACTGCGACGTTATGTCATCAAATCAAAATAAAAGTCCTGTTCACGGGATCTTAAAAACAGGGGAATTTAGGGCTGAATTATAGGTGAAATACATATTTAAATACATGTGGTTCAACTGTGTGCCGAAAATGCGAAGAACTACCAAAGAAATTGTGAGTCTGTCCAAAGTGCAAAAAAATATAATGCAATTTAATGATATTAAATGGAATTATTTACCAAATATCTAATGCAATGTAACCATTATAAATCAGATTATAGAATTTTTTGAGTATTGATAAAGAATTTCTTTAAAAGATATGAGTATAAAAATATATATTTTTAATTAAATTTATAGTGTCCAAAATATAATTGGTGTTGCTGTCTCTATGGGTCATTAAGTGACTTTTCAGTCTCTATATTACTTACTCATATTTTCTCAAAAATGAGTCACATATTTATAAGAAATGGCTTAAAATAAATAATGTCAAACTATATTTATTTATTTATTTATTAGTTTTCTTAATTTACTGTGTCCCCCAAGTCATCTTCCATCCTGTTAGTATGCACTTTTCTTCCAAAGCAGACAACAATTCCATTGAGACCATTTTAAACAAGTGATATTGTTTATTTTTCCCACTAGAATTCAACTGTAAAAAGTGAGGTAATTCTTTTTTTTATGTTATTCTGCTTGTCACACTCTTAAAGTTCCACCCTGTTAGGCTATGTTATGGAGAATGCTTGTCTGGTCCAAAAAAAAACAAACAAAAACAAAAACAAGAAAAAAAACATCTGACATACAAGTGGTCGGATACCAGAGGTCGCCTTGCAATTCTATTGACATTCACATTACACAGACTGTTGCACCACACCCTGGACTACATTTCCCATGCTCCACCTCACCGAGTACACACAGGTGTATCCAAGCACAAATTATACAAAATATGAGGATATCATATTCAAATCAAGGCCGAGTATTGTATAGCATTTAGCGCTCTTCTAGTGTTGCATTACAGAGCCATTTCTGAGTTTCCTTTGTCTAGTTTAATCATGTTTCCAGTCTAGTGATTTGAGTCTGGTTTCCTAGCCAGTTATCTCATCTTGTTTATTAAGCAGCCTGCCCTGGAATCATTGTCTGTCTTGGATTTACCCCTTGTCTTGCTATTTCGGACTCTGTTTGCTCCTCATTATGAACTCTCGCCTGTTTAGTGGACAGTGTTGGCGAGTAACTAGTTACATGTAACAATATTACGTAACTTAATTACAAAATAAATGTAAATGTAATTAGCAACAGTTACTGAGAAAATATGTGTAATTAAATTAATTACTTTTGATGTTAATAATTACTAAGGGGTTACATCTGATTTTTTTTTTTTTTTTTTTTTTCACACCCACTCCCACATACAGATTTAATTTACTTTCTTTCATAAATTGCATTGATTGCTCTAAAATCAGACGATAATGTTTCAGGAGTTATTTTTCCTATTTAGGTTTATGCATATACTTTATTTTTTAAGATTGTTTTTTCCAAGGCATTGTTAGATGCCAGTGTTTCCTGTCCTAACTATGCAAACATTTGATTTCAAAAGCTATTAAACTATTTCTTGTTATGATTTTAAATCTGCATTTAACCTCAGAATGATTTCAAAGTAAATAAGAGCTGTTAAGTCTGAATTTGTGGTGGCTGTGCTTTAAATTAAATTATTACACAGCTCTGTGGAATGCCTGATTCTGATTGGTCAGCCATGACATTCCAAGGTATGTTATTCCTTGATAACAGCTGGTAAAAGCTAATAACACAGACTCATCCAGGCAACTTAAGTGAGCGCTATATGCTAGATAGCTTTTCTTGGTGGAAGAAAAGCTATCATTTGGTTAGCTAATAAAATATTAAAACTCAATTCAGTATAATGTGTACATTTTCGCTCTGTTGTTTTATACCAACGCTGCTGCTGTCATTTTGTTTTGTACACTGTAATGAATACCTCAACACAGGTTTTGGATATTTTTACCCAGTAAGTGTGTGATGATAATGAAAAAAACAATGGTCATGTTGTGATGAGTACAACCTAGGGCCTGTTTCATAAAAAACGCTACGAAAGTGGGGATTTAGTCTAAAACTTGACCTGAAATAACCTAGCAAATCAAGACAATCAAGGCTAAATAGGTTCCATCAATGATTGTCTTCAAAAATTTTTTGTTATGCTCATTGAAAGTCTCTTCACATCCTGATAGCAGTCATTGTGTCTAAACGTATTTATATGCACATATATATTCTGAGGACCAAGTGTTGAAATGTTTGTCTAATCAAAATGCTCGGTCCGAACATTATGATTGGCTTTCCTACCTGCCTGTCAACTTATGTATTTGCATACCTCTGCGCACCCTGTTCGTACAGACAGGACAGCGCATTCATATACGCTATGCAGAAAGAGCAAGAATGTCAGTCAAACATCAACAACCTGATCTTCCATCCTGGTATTGTAATACTTTCACTAACTGTACTATAAAGTGTTCTTACAGTTATTGATGTGATGTTGTAACCGCCACCACATTTATGGTAGTTTTGTGGCAGACTGACAACTGCACATGTGCGAAACAAGAGTCTGTACATTCTGGAAAGGTGAAGAGATGACTCACTCTACCGACATCTGGCTCTCTTTATTTTATTTATTTCCTTTCTGTGACTTGAGTTGAATGCATGCTTGTTTACAAATTTCGATCCCCATGCATGGATGAGTGTGTCGGCGCGTGAGGCATTTTATTAAAATCTGCCATCTTCTCATCTCCTGTGCATTATTAGCACCACACAGTTCTCCTATCTGGGCTGTTGAACATGTCAACTCAGCGTTACAATGTATTGTAGTAATGCTGTCTCTGGTCGTCTTGTATGTTGCGTTCATGCGTTCGTTCATGGCTTTGGACGGCAATTTTCTGGGAGGGTGGAACGTTTGCTTTCAGTGCTGTCAGGCTAAAGTTAGCATTTTCCAAGATCCCCTATTGCAGCTTTAAGTTAATGCAATCTCACTTATTCAATCCAGGTTCAGTGAGTCAAGATCATGTGATGTGCACACTTATTCTTAAGCAGCTCTTAAGTCAAGTCAAGTCAAGTTAATGTCGATCATTGACAAAATTGAATATATTTGTGCTGTTTAATGCATTTGAGATTTTGTGTTTTCCCAGTGCTTAATTTGTAAATTAATAATTTCCAGAACAAAATCAGCAATTTCTCAACGCTGTGATCGACATCAACCACACAACTTTTCCTGAAACATGACGTCTCTAAACGATCTGCCATCCAGCTTACTAACATCACTGACATTCAGTTCACTATTCTCTGTCAACGCAAGCCGGAGTCACAAGATAAGAAATCAAACGGGTTTATTTATTGAATGAGTTGCGGAGCAGATGGTGAAAAGCAGATGGCAGGTGAGTATTCAGTGCGAACAACAGTTCTTGGGTTGTTAGCTTTGATGTTTGAATCTTTGTCTTTTGCAGGTTAACTGGAGTTGAACAGAAACCAAGGAGAACAGGACTGATGGAGCATCGCAGTTTTTAAAGGTAAGTGTACACAGGTAGGTAGCAGATAAGGGATCAGATAATGTTTAGCAAGGTGAACGGTAGACCGGACAGAGTGGATAACTGAGTGGAGTGTATTGTTATAGGAAGCTTAATATGGCACCTATAGTATTGATAACGTGAATTCAGTTCAGTTTTTAAACATGCAAAGTCCATTTCAATGCACATGCAATTCATTAACATGCTCTCGCTGCTTATATTATCACACATAGCTTTGCATCAGCCACCACGTATTTAGGTCTTTAACAGTTTAAAACACAAAATGTCTTAATAAACTGAACTTTAGTGCGATAATAACAAAGATATTTTACATTTTGATTTCCACTGCCGTTAACATGACTTACCCATAGTATTGATATCCTGAACTGAAGACAAGATGGCACACTATGCATGTATCAATACTACAGTACATCAAGAGGCTCAAACAACGCTAAAATTACTTTATGTTTGGTAGAATTAT
Source organism: Labeo rohita (assembly GCF_022985175.1). Classification (NCBI taxonomy): domain Eukaryota; kingdom Metazoa; phylum Chordata; class Actinopteri; order Cypriniformes; family Cyprinidae; genus Labeo; species Labeo rohita. The sequence continues at coordinate 15,748 of NW_026129582.1, read as the reverse complement.
AGCGACATCTTGTGGACAACACAATATACTGCCTTACATGTATATGCATATATAATATATATATACATATATATATATATATATATATATATATATATATATATATATATATATATATACATACAGGGGTTGGACAATGAAACTGAAACACTGGCCAATATAGTGTTGGAGGTTTCATGGCTATATTTATGCAGCCTGGTGGCCAGTCTTTACTGATCGCACATTCCACCAATAAGAGCAGAGTGTGAAGGTTGACTATGTGCACCCAATAGCTCAAACATTGTACCCTGAAGGTGGTGCCGTGTATTAGGATGATAATGCACCAATACACACAGCAAGACTGGTGACAAGAGTGATTTGATGAACATGAAAGTAAAGTTAAACACCCCACTTTGGGGTGTTTTGGAGGAGCGAGTCAGGAAATGTTTTCATACACCAACATCACATAGTGACCTGGCCACTGCCAAAGGAATGGCTCAAAATCCTTCTGGCTACTGTGCAGGACTTGTATTTGTCATTCCCAAGATGAAATAATGCTGTATTGGCTGCAAAAGGAGGCCAAACACCATACTAATTGTGGTCTAAACCCAGGTGTTTCAGTTTCACTGTCCAACCCCTATATATATATATATATATATATATATATATATATATATATATATATATATATAGGCTAATTCTGTCATGTAACACCACATTTATTTGTGTTAAAGGCCTTTTCTTTGACAAAAAGTGTTTCCACAAATTTTTGCGACACTTGAACTAATCGATATAGAATTTATGCGCTGAAGTTAAACAGAAAAATATTTTGTCAACACATGAGAAATTGTGTCGATAAATGGCATTTCCATCAACTAAATTTCGAAGCGCTTAATATTTTTTCGCAAAAAATCCTTTGATGGAAACCAGGCTTGTGACTGCAGTGTTTTCTGACAAAGAAAGTGACAACGGGGAGCCACGATCACAGGAATTGTTTCACAGTGCCAATCTTTCATCTGGGGCCATCACTCTCAGAATTGAGAAGTAAAGTTTAAGAATGATTTACATTTAAATTTTAGCAAATCAACAAAATGGAAAAACAAGAATCTCTCACAATCAGCATTAACGCGTTTCTTGAGGTGCACTATAAGGTGTTTGTACAATTACAATTCACTAGTTAGAATAAAACAAACAAAAAATACGAATTAGTTAAAAGAGAAATTTGGGCACAATTGGAGTTTATATTTGTTTTTAAAAAGTTACCGAAGAAAATTTAATAAAATGTTTCATGTCTAAATGCATTTTTATTAGGCTCCGATGTATAGGTTTCTATGTAAGTACTTGTACTTCTGATTGGGCTGAGCCTGGGATTTGATGGACGTATACTATGTGTTGAGAGCATTCATTCAGTATCATTACCTCATTTTTGACTGAGATGACTTTTAGGGGGTTTTGCATGTGAACTCTTCATGTTTTATGCAAGTATACTGCATGCATGCAGATTGGTGGCAGAATGGAGAAAAAACCTCACAATGGAGAAACCAGGCCATATGAAACCAGCATGGTGTGGTTTAATTCCAGGTTGCGTGGTGGAAAATGCACTTTTATCTACTGAAGACATAACTCTTTCTCTCCTCCTCTGATGATTTTGAAATGTGCAATCCTCTGGGAAATTCCCCAGAAGGTTGTAAAGAAGGTTGGTTATGAGGCAGCACTTGATCCACTGCTAAAAGACATTGTCCATTTGGAAGAAGAAGGACTCTTTATTCCTTTGTTTGGAAAGATTATCAAAGGCATAACAGTAAATGTAATAGCTGACAATGTAGGAGCCCATTCACTTAGTGGATTTTTGAAAAGCTTTTCTGGATCTCATGTCTGCAGGTTTTTTTTTGGGAAAGTTGTCAGAGTTTCAGGTAAGAGAAGTAAGGACTGAGGCCTTCCATGCAAGAATGAAGCAGGAACATGCTTTTCATGTACAAGCAGCTTTAGAAAGTCCCACTCTTATTCACTTTGGTGTGAAAAGGCAATGTGCCATTAAAAAAAAAAAAAAATCAATAAAACTTGTTCCATTACCTATTTGAGGGAGTAGTAACTTAGAAGTTGGCTTTGTGCCCTGATCTTCTGATAAAGAAAAAAATAATTTACTTCAACTCGATGATGTAATCAGACAATTCCCCTACAAGTGAACTGACAAAGCTGACAGCCCAAAATTTCACACAGATGACACAATTAGATTCCTGGTAACAAAGATATCTTAACACAGGCATAGATACTTGCAGGTTTTTCCAAAAGGAAACATTCTGCCAAAGCACCATTTCATGGAGCATTATCCACAACTAATCAAAGCTTTTGGGCCACTTGTCTGTGGACCATGTGCTTTGAGGGGAAGCATAGCTTTCTTAAAACAAATCGTCTCTGACATACCAACTGTTTAACTATCTCTTTATAAGCATCATTTCATGCTGGCTTACCATCTGCACTGCGCAGATGTACTCCAACATGTCCACAGTGACTGTGGATGTCCTCAATAAAGTTTCCTGGATAAACATGCATTCAGGTTGCCAATATAGTGACTTGCCATGGAACCACTTACTCAGTGGAAATGATTTTGGCATATGGATCCTCTGTGGGGCTTCCAGATTTAGTCTGAACTAAATCTAATTTTTATTGTTCACAGCCAGCCTGTATTTGCTGTCAAATTTAAGTTTATCGACTGATCCCCCTTATAATTGTTTCAAAGTGCCAGAAAAGGAACCTGCATGGCATCTTTTAACAGATCTTAAAGACATTGTTGAGCTTGTGGTTTCTCTATTTCACACAGATGACAGAATTAGATTCCTGGAAACCAAGATATCTGAACAAAGGCATAGATACTTACAGGTTTTTCAAAAGGAAACAATGTGCCAAAGCACCATTTTTTGGACCATTACCCACAACAAATCAAGGCTTTAGGCCCACTTATCTGTGGACCATGCACTTTGAAGGGAAGCATAGCTTTCTTAAAATTAGTTGTTTGACATACCAACTGTTTTTGCAACATTTTACTGTCTCTTGTTGTTAGGCATCATTTCATGCTGGCTTAGCATCTGTACTGCACAGATGTATTCCAACATGTTCACTGTGTCTGTTGATGTCCTCAAAAAAAGTTTCCTGGAGAATCATGCATTCAGGTTGTCAATACAGTGACTTGCTCAGTGGGAATGATTTTGGCATATGGACACACTGTAGGGTTTCCAGATTTAGTTTGAACTAAATCTAATCTTTATTGTCCACAGCCAACCTGTATTTGCTGTAAAATTTAAGTTTATCGACTGATCCCCCACAAGTGGACTGTGGGGGACAGGGTCCTTCCCTGACACTCAGTTTGTCTTGTGTTTGTTTTCTGTCTACATTGTCTTGAGTCAGCACATGGCCTTTTTTACATTTTGTCAGCCATGTGCTTCTCTAGCCCCTCCTCCTCATTTCCTGTACCACACCCTCTTGTTAGTCCTTGTTATTTTAATTGCTCTCACCTGTTCCTCATGTGTCTTCCTTCTCTCTTGTCTGGTTGGTCTTGTATTACTTATTTTATCTTCTTTATTATCCACCATGTTCACAATGCCTGTGGATGTTCTCAAGGAACTTTCCTGGAGAAACATGCATTCAGGTTGACCTGCCATGGCACCACATATATAGTTGGAATGATTTTGGCACATGGACATTGTAGGGCTTCCGTTATTTATTGTCCACAGGCTATGCATATTTGCAGTTTTACTGATCCCCTTATAATTGGTTTCAAAGTGCCAGAGAATGAACCGGCATGGCATCTTTAAATAGATCTTAACGGCATTGTTGAGCTTGTGGTTTCTGCATTTCACACAGATGAGACACTTAGATTCCTGGAAACCAAGATATCTGAACACAGGCATAGATACTTGAAGGCTTTTCCAAAAGGAAACATTGTGCCAAAGCACCATTTCATGGAGCATTATCCACCACTAATCAGGGCTTTTGGCCCACTTGTAGCTGTGTAGAGTTTGCGCTTTGAAGCAACACGTATGGCATTCCAACTGTTTTCACAACATTTTACCATTGCTTGCAGTTAAGCATCAATTCATGCTGTCTTGCCACCTGCACAGCACAGATGTACTGAAACATGTTCACAGTGCCTGTGGATGTCCTTAAGAAAGTTTCCCGGAGAAGCATGTATTCAGGTCATTTCAACTGAATGACCTAATCAGACAGTTCCCCCACAAGTGGACTGACAAACCTGACAGCCTCACGGTGTCAGGGTTCTTCCCTGACACTCAGTTTGTCTTGTGTTTGTTTTCTGTCTACATTGTCTTGAGTCAGCACATGGCCTTGCTTACGTTTTGTCAGCCATGTGCTTCTCTAGCCCCTCCTCATTTCCTCTACCACACCCTCTTGTTATTTTAATTGCTCTCCCCTGTTCCTTGTGTGTCTTCCTCCCTATTTATAGTTCCTCTTGTTTTTGGTGGTTTGTAATCATTCTTATCCTCAACATCACTGTCTTTGTGTTGGGCTACGTGGATGTGGTGGAGTATGTCTTCCTTCTCTCTTGTCTGGTTGGTCTTGTTCCCCAGTCTTGTCTAGGCCCTGTCAAGTCCTGTGCATTCTATGTTCTTGGTTTTGGTTATTTTTAAGTATTTATAATGTTAATTTAGTAACCACTTATTACTTATTTTATCTTCTTTATTATCCACCATGTTCACAATACTTGTGGATGTCCTCAAGGAACTTTCCTAGACAACATGCATTCAGGTTGACCTGCCATGGCACCACATATATAGTTGGAATGATTTTGGACATGGACATTGTAGGGCTTCCTTATTTAGTTTAAACTAAATCTAATCTTTGTCCACAGCCTATACGTATTTGCTGTTTGAGTGATCCCCCTTTTAATTGGTTTCAAAGTGCCAGAGAATGAACTGGCATGGCATCTTTTAATAGATCTTAAAGACATTGTTAAGCTTGTGGTTTCTCCATTTCACACAGATGACACAATTAGATTCCTGGAAACCATGATATCTGAACACAGGCATAGATACTTGCAGGTTTTTCCAGAAGTAAATATTCTGCCAAAGCACCATTTCATGGAGCATTATCCACCACTAATTAAGGCTTTTGGCCCACTTGTAGCTCTGTCGTTTGGCATTCCAGTTGTTTTCAACATTTTACTGTCTCTTGTTGTTAGGCATCATTTAATGCTGGCTTGCTATTTGTATGGCATAGACATACTTAAACATATCCACAGTGCCTGTTGATGTCCTCAAGGAAGTCTCCTGGAGAATCATGCATTCAGGTTGCCAATACAGTGACCTACTACTTACTCAGGAATGATTTTGGCATATGGACCCACTGTAGGGCTTCCAGATTTAGTTTGAACTATATCTAATCTTTATTGTCCATGGCCAACCTGTATTTGCTGTCAAGTGTCTACAGTTATGGTACAGTGAGCGCCTTAAAGCTTATGAATTTGGAATCCACAAGACAAGTGACAATCCTTGAGCAACTGGTATTGACACTCATATTCTTTCGCAGCATACACCGTTGAGTGAAACAATTTGTTGCCCTGAAGCATCGCATACCACATATTAAAGATGGAATATCATAAAAACCTGACTTTTTTCTTGAATACAAAAGTTAACTGCGTAGAGTTTAATAGAGAGTGAACAACAACAGGTGTCTTCATTACTGTGAGCTTTTGTCAAATGTAGTGCAGCATCAGAAACCTATGACATTAAACACAACACACTAAGCTTACTGACTACAAAAACTAGAGAGTCAACTAGTCTGGATAAACCAAGACACAGCACAACACTTAAAAGTCCATGCTAAAAAGCGTATGGAAATAGGTGCTTAGTGTATGACCTAAAAAAACAGGAAACAACTGCTTAAAAATCTTAGAAGTTCAACCTTTACTCTTTAAGGAATGGGCAGTTTAACACACAAGTATGAATATTGTTTGTATTGCATGTTTGTGTGGCTGTCGGGCATTCACCACAGCCACCTCCACCTGCCACGTCACCAGTAGCACGCACTCATTCATCTTCCCCTGAATTCTAATCACCTGCACCTGATCCTTGTTAACCACACCCTATATAAGGACACTCTTTTCAGTCCCCCCTTGTCGGGTCAAACGTTCACACTTCCTGTGCTCACTGGTTCCTGTGTGACTTTCTCTGCTGGACTATTACCTACTCCTCAATATAAGGACAGTCAGCTAAGATTCACCTATTACCGTTTATACTTGATTTCTGTGATTGTCAACTCCGTTAATAAAACTCTGGTTGGTTTGCTACTCACCTCTCGTCTCCTCTGTGTATGTATATGACAGTGGCAAGATCTGTGGAGACACATGAGAAGATGCAAATCTAAGCTACTGAAGAATTCTCACTATTTGAGTTGATGATGGCTCATGAAAAGACCGGATGTCACTGAGAAATTATTTTGGCTTGTTCATCTATTCACCACTGTTGTCAAAAAACAAAGCATGAGTACATACGTTAGAAGGTTTGTAAGCTTGGAGGATTTTTCTTAAATGTACAAAAATTCTGTCCAGTGCCGTGGAAAAATCCAGCCGATTTTGAACACTTTGAGGTCCTGATAAATGCCTTTAAATACATACATACATACATACGAAATATTACTGAACTTCAAAAGCACTTACAATATTCAAAAGCACTTACAATAACAATATTAACATTGTGTATTATTGGTCACATAAAATGCACAAACTACAATAAAGAAAAACTGATAAAAAAAAAAAAAGCCAATTAATACAATTTTAAAGAGCAAAAATATCTTAAATGAAATTAAATTCTTGTTTGGGCTGATTAAGAAGACATTATATTAGGTCTGCCAGCATTAATTTTGACAGAAAACTTTGATTTTTGTCTTAGTCATAGTATTTGGAGTAATATGCTATTTAGTAGGGGTGTAACGATTCATTCATTTTCTCAATGCATATGCATCGATCTTGAAACATGGATTTTTGAATCGTGAATCGTTTGTTTCAGTCAATAATCGATTTAATATTTTAAAATCGAATGAATCACGATTATATAACGAATATACGATGGATAGTTTAAAAAAAATAAATATAAATCTTAAATTAGTTGCGTCTGCGACGTAAAGTGTGCCCTCACTGCAGTGGCGCAGTGGATTACGTCGCTAATCTTCAATTCGCGCCTGTTTGTTGTCATCTGAATAAACGCAGCAGTGCACAATGGAGGGCAACGAAGAAGGAGAAATTTGCAAGGCACCAGCCAACATGAGATCAAAGGTTTGGGATTACTTCGGTTTTCACATAGTAAATGGAAAGATTGACAAGTCCGTTGCAGTTTGCAGACATTGTAAATCTGAGTTAAAATACTTTGGAAATACAACGAACCTTAGCAACCATCTCCGCAGACGTCATGCCATTAATATAGACATACCTGCACCTAAAGCAGCTAGTATTTCAGGGTCAGACGTGAGAAGTGCTACTCCTAACCTATTTGGTCAACTTCAGAGTCTTCCCGAAAACACCCATCGTGCTAAAGCAATAACTGCATCTATTGCAAGATTTATTTGCAAGGATATGCGCCCATATAGCGTGGTGGAAAACACTGGTTTCCGAGAAATGATAAACACGTTAGAACCAAGATACAAAATACCCAGCCGTCAGTTTTTCAGTGAAAAATGCATCCCAGAATTGTATCGGTCTACGAAAGAGGAGCTACAGCTCAAGCTTTCTCAATCTGTCCGTGTTGCCCTCACGACTGATTCTTGGACGTCGTGTTCGACAGAGTCTTATGTGACTATTACCGCACATCTGATTTCCATGAACTGGCAAATGCAGAGTTTCATTCTTCAGACAAGGACTCTAAACGAAGCCCACACAGGCAAAAACATTGGAGAATTGCTGCGCGATGCCTGTTCCGAGTGAACAATTGCAGACAAGAGTCCTGCTCTTGTTACTGATAACGCCCGCAATATGATTGTTGCAGGTAAAGTTGCTGGATTTACCCCCCACATCACTTGCTTTGCACACACTCTGAACCTGGTGTCTCAAAAGGCCATGAAAGTTAGCAGTGCAGAGCGATTGTTGGGCAAAGTAAGACGTATTGTCTCTTTTTTCCACCTAAGTTCAACTGCTACATGCACGTTAAAAGAGAAACAGCAAATTCTCGGCTTGCCGGTACACAAACTTAAACAGGACGTTTGCACTAGGTGGAATAGTTCTGTGGAAATGCTTGAGCGTTTCTTAGAACAACAAACTGCAATCTTGGCAACGCTTATGTCAAAGGATTTGCGGAGGGGAACAGAAGTACACACTCTCACAGAAACAGACATCAGTAATGCTGAGGATATTGTGAAAGTGATGGCACCCATTAAGATCGCTACTACTATGATGTGTGAAGAAGAACAACCAACCGTGTCTGTGATTGCGCCTCTGCAGGCTAAACTACTCAAACATCTCGAGCCCTGCGAGGACGATACAGACATGACTCGAGAAATTAAATCAGCGATGACAACGGACTTTTCATCCCGGTATACCAACTCCCGCGACATTCTGCTTAAAGGTAAGATGTCTCTCTTATTGTCAAAAGCAAAAGTATTGCAAATGCACAACAATCTTTGAATTATTTATTATTAATACCAAATTGTTGCTTATATTAAAACTTTTAATAGCACAACATTGTTCAAAGTTTTCATTTTGACTTGGTAACAACTAATAGTATTTTATTATTATTATTTTTTTGTTGCTAGCATCTGCATTGGACCCCCGCTTCAAAGGGCTACCCTTTCTAGAAAACGAAGAAAGAGAATTTGTCTTCACTAAACTTACTGTTGATGCCACAAACAGTGTATGTTTGCAACTTCCCTTATTTTCATGAACCAAATGCTGGCTAATTAACTAGACTGTATTAAGGATTATAAGATTGTAATATGATGGTCCGAAATAGTACTTGGCTTGTTTTAGTGAAATTATTGACTTGACTGGTGTTCGTATTTATATTTTATTTTGTTACAGATTCAAGTGGAACAGCAGGAGGATGCAGTTGAAGAGAAACCACCAGACACAGCTGAAGAAGGTATTTATTTTAATAACTTGTTAATAATAAGTAATCTGTTTAAATTTAAAGGGTAGGCATACTGTAGTATAAAAGTTTGGGATGCATTTGTAATTCATAATGTATTTAAGGACAAGAAATGAGATGCAAACAAACAACTTTTTCATCATGTGTTTTTCCATCAATCTAATTAATTTTCTTTTTCAGATGAGATGCGTCCTGCAAAAAAATTGAAAGCTATGGATTTGCTCTTCGGCAACATCTTTTAGCAGGTGCCAGAGACCTGTCCACTATCAAGGTCCGCTAGCGTGGTCAGCAGAGACGAGGTACTCAAATCCAGATCCATGGTTCCTCTGCCACTGACTGAAAATGCACTGGACTGGTAGAAGTCCCATGAGACAGAGCTACCAATCCTTGCAAATCTGGCAAGAAGTTGTCTTTGCATTCCTGCTACCAGTGTGGCCTCAGAGAGAGTTTTCAGCACTGCAGGAGACATAGTGTCTTTTCAGAGAAGCAGTTTACGGCCAGATTGTGTTGATCAATTAATATTTTTGAAAAAAAATCTCAAGTAGATGGGGTTAGAAAAAAGCAAGTCATATCATAGCCATGTGTTTGTTCATATCTGTCTTACTACACTCACCACCATGTTTTAATCGCACTCTGTGTGGTGTTACTGCCCGTTGGACTTGGCCTGTTCCATTTCTGCACTTTGCTGTATTTACACACTTTCTTTGCTGTATTTATACACTTTCTTTGCTGTATTTATACACTTTCTTTGCTGTATTTACACACTTTCTTTGCTGTATGTACACACTTTGCTGTATTTCCTAAATGTTCAGGAAATGTGTGCAATGTTTACAATAAAAGCACTCATGGTGCATTGAATATGTAGAAGTAGTATTATTTTTCTGGGTTTACTTGCCTTAATGTATTTTGAGTCCTAAGAAGTTAAGCTATTGAACTGAAGTCCTGAATCAAGTTATTAAATCTATTGAATGGTCATGAATTTCCCAAAAAATGATTTTATTTGCTCAGATACAGATGTATACTAAAATTTACAGAATAGAATCGTTAATAATCGAATCGAATCAAATTTCATTGTTAATAGATTCGAATTGAATCGTTCTGATTTGCAAAAATCGTTTTTGAATCGAATCAAAAACCTCTGAATCGTGAATCAAATCGATTCGCTGTCTACCCAAAGATTCACAGCCCTACTATTTAGTTTTAGACATTTTCAGTCATCTGAATTGTTTTAGTTTTTAGTCTAGTTTTAGTTCAATTAAATATCATACGATTTTAGTTGAATAAATTTATAGATTTTGGTGGCTAAAATCGAATGGGTTTATTTACAGTGTAATGCATTATTAAGCATTTCTCTAAAATGACAAAAGTCATTGCATAGGTTTGATATTAAGGTTTTATCATGATAGACACATTTAACTGCTGTGACATGCAACATGCCTTTATATTAATATTAAATGAAATCACTTCTCATAAAAAAAGAACATGGTCTTCTTTTCTTTTTTTTTTTTAGGTATTTAGTTTTGCATGTGCAAAATGCAATATAAATGTAACATGAGGATTGTCACACACTGTCATCCTTTCATGCTATGAAGTTCATCTAGATATATTGTTTATGGGTTTTCTTACTTCTCACCACAACTAAGCCTAAACCTAAGGTCACAGAACACTAACAAACTCACCCCTTCCAGGTCCCCTCAGTCATACACTTGCACACATACTTAGGCTACACATTCTTATATAATAACATAAAACTAAATTAAATAGTAGTTTATACAAACAAAAAACGGGGCATGGCTAGCGATTGCACTTTAAACAAATACATAAAATAAATATTTATTAATAAATATAAAAACATATTAAATATACACAGACTTACTTTAAACAACACTAAAAACTGATTGGGACAAACAACTTTGCTTCCAAACACCAACACTAACGCACAAATTACATCTCTTTCTAAATTCCGAAACTCACTCTTAACAATGCTAAAAATCTGGCTACATGCTTAACATCAGCTTCATGAATGGTGGAGGGAGGAGGAAGACCCTCTTCTGTGGGACGATTAGACCAGTCCAAACCTTTGCAATGACAACAATCACTACCCAACCACCCGTTTTCGGGCTTCTAAATTCGAAAAAAGGATAAACGACAATGACCAAAAGGGACCATCATCGTTCTAATAATTTTAGATACTTTTCTAGAAAAAATTATTCCAAATTTACACTACAGTACAGAAGAGACATGAGCCCATGAGCCTATGGGAACACTGAGTCTTCTCACTCATCTTTAAAGAGAGGTATAAAAGCCATCTCTTATGCTAACCGTACAGGAAGGGATATCAGACCACACCACCCAGACTCTAAGGTAATTAATGTATGATCTCATACACTTTGTACACCAATATCTCGATAAAGTCACAAAAGTAGTCAATAACACAGTAGATTCAAGAGATTAATAAGATTAAACCAGCAATGCCCAATGATAGTGTCCAACAACTAATGGCCGGCAATGCCCAGAACTAGTCAAATACTACTCAGCTAATGTTACAAGAACATCACGAGACCTTAAATCAAGCAGATGATGCAGGAGCTTAGAGATAGTACAGATTACACTGATTGGTTCATTGCTTTCGAGATGGCAGCGAACTGGGCCAAAAAGAATTTTGGCAAAAGAATTGAGTCTGATGTATTTGAAAGGGCTGAAGCTCTGTTCACAGCTGAGGCCTACGATAGGTATGACTGAAGAGATAACAAGAAGGAGGCCCAATCAGCCATATCAAGCACAACCCAATCAAAAATACAAACACAAGATCCAAATATTAACGTGCCATGTGTACTGAGACCCAAGAAGGGCGCACAGCATGTGTAAGTTCAAATTCAGACCTCGCCCAAGGGTATGGGAAGACCAAACGAACAGTCGAATACTCCTCCAAATAGAGGTGACTGTTTGTCTGACAACAAATTCCCTCCCTTGGAGCCACGACCAGCAATACAATCAAAAACAGTACAACCACAGAATCCTCTGCCACAAATTTACACACAGATGCTGGTGAACACTGATGAACCACAGGCAAAATCTGTAGAGCCACAACCCACAGAAGAGGGTGCTGCCCTCTCTGTACAGGAGGAAGAATAGGCCCATTGCAGCCTTTAAGAGGAACAAGAATTTATTAGACACTTTAGTTCACAGCAAGATCAGTACTTCCCAACCACAGACAAGGGCAGAGGCATACAAGTCTTACATACAAGAGGCACTGGGTCCAAAGTAAAACCACAAAACAACTGTGTACCTTATTTATTGCTCCAAGTGTCAGAAGCAGTATGTTGGACAGACCAAAAATCAGTTGCTTCTCAGAAAATATCAACATACACAACAAAATTGAGAAGTGTAGAAATTTAATTAGACATTTGTCATTTTTATAACACATAAAATCTATGTCTATGCATTAAAAGCATGGATTTTATAGTTTGGAGCATTTGATTTCCATTGTAAACACCATATTTAATATGATTTTATAAATAAAGTAAAAGTTAAAGAAAAGTCTGAAGTCTTTTTTGGGTGTGATAAAGCAGCGAACATTAAAAAGACCTTCACGGTTTATTTTCCTAACATTTGAGCAAAGTCTTGATTATGATGTAGTTAAAGCTGCTTTTCTCAGAGCATACGAATTGGTCCCCGAGGCATACTGTTTGTGAAAACCACAACACAGACGAATGTAGAGAAATGTATTTCCTGCTTCTTACCCATTGAACATGTTCCCTGCTTGCTTCCATTCAGTAGATTTGTTTTTTGTTGTAGTTGTAGTTGTTTTTGTTTTTACAGGTAATGTTTGTTCATTGTTCTGGCATTGTTAAGAACCCTGCCATGTGTAGGGAATGACATAGCTTAATTAGTTGCTGTGGAAAGAGTTATGATAATACTGCAAACATGTAGGGAGTGTACAATGGGTGACATGTGCCACACACACCCTCAATCTTGTTGGAGTTAAAGCTTAACTAAGTAAACAAAGACAAAAAATACAGCAGTAGTACTATAAACGAAACTAAACTAAATTACTATCATCACTCTCAAATACTCTATGCTAAAGGACATCATTATTATCTACTGTAAAGTTACAGTAGTAATTTAGCAAACAAATGTTATGAAACATCATTTTGTAATGTGTTCAGAGGGAGCTAGGGCAGATAACAACACAACCCCTACGAAACTTCCATGGTCACTATAGTTAAACCATGGGAACCACAAAAGGTTTTGCTACACTAACCATAAGATGTGTAGTAAAACTATGGTTGTAGTTAAATTAAAACAGATTGTAATCAATCTGCCAAAACAAACAAGAAAACATGTTTGCTATACTTTTATTGTAATAAGCCATGATTGATTTTGGTAAAAGAAAAATATGACTCATGATAATGCAATAACATGTTCAGTATTAGGATTTTCTGTAAAGATATTGTCATGATGTAATCATTATTGTACTCAATTGTACTTTTATTTTTGTACTTTTCTTAAATCTATAGTATTTAAGCCATTTTAAGATAAAACAACAACATCTGATCATGACGTGACATGGTTGTTTAGCCTTGATACATTCATTAGCTAACGCATTTAAAAAAAAAGTTATTTTGTATTAATGTGTTAATATGACGTGAGGTCCAGTTACCAGCGTGACAATAGAACAGATAGTAATGGGTACTTTTTATTAAGTACATGTCTGAACCCATACTTCTTTACTTTAACTTGTGTAAAAAAGTATAGTCAGTACTTCTACTTTTACCAGAGTATCTTTTTGTAAATATGAGTATCTGTTCATCTACTTGAGTGAAAGATGTGTGTACTTTTGCCATCTTTGTCCCTGATACACAAAAATTATATTTAATATTAGAATTATTGCGTGAGCAGGCAGTAATGGCCCAAAATTCAGCGGGAGCGGCATTAATAAAACAGTCTCGCTTAGGGCTTTAATACAAAAATGCATACTGAATGGCGACTGTAGAAAGGAAAATGCCGAATTCCGGCCTGACGCATTTGTTTTAGGTCCAAAAGAGGACATGTCTGGGGAAAAGAGGACGTATGGTCACTAACTAACATAAATCAAGCAAGCTAGTATGCATAGGCCACAAAGTGTTGGCGAATTAACACATTAGCGGACCGGAGGGAATAATATGGAATTTTTCCAAAAAAATCCTTGCACAAAATAAATTCAAGCACTTTTAAGGACTTGTATCTATGTATGTTTATTTTCAAAAAACTTTACAGGGCCTTGAAAAAAATTTTTTTAGATTCACAAACTTTCAAGGATTTGAAGGACCCGTGGGAACCCTGGGTAACATTCCAGAGCAATTTAGAATGTATTTTAAATTAATTCCACAGGTTCAATGTTATTTAATTTTCATCTTCCTAAAGTTCTCACTTGTAGAGGACAATACTGGATAAGATTTATGGGTATTAAATTATGGAATGGTTTATCCCATTTAATACAAAAAAGTTTCTCTTTCATGTTATAAATGATCATTTTAACGTAATGATCATTTTTTGTAAGAGTGTATTTGTCTTTATGCATTTTATGTTTTTTTTTTTTTTTTTTTGGAGTATTGTTTCTTGACATATGTTGTAATTCATTTGTATTTATTTATATTCATATATTAGTTATTGTAATTTAGTATTTTCATTAATTGTTGCGTTGTTGCGTTTAAGTGGAGGCTCTTAATAAGCCCTTTGGGATTTCTGCCTCTCCCTGCACAGTACTGAATGGATTGTACTTTCTTGTTTTGTTCTTTTATTGTACTTATATTATTCTTGTGCAAATAAAATAAAACTAAAATCCATCTCGTAGAAATTAAACTATAATTATATGCCTCTTTTCCTTTACAAAATATCACGTTAACGTGTTATGCATTAACAAGGTTATAAATCAAATAAACAGTCTCTTCCCCACATCAAACTAAAGAAAAATAACATTCTTCATATTTATTTCATTACCAGAGAAGCAAACCAACCCTGTGATGTCACACACACTGTGGTATTCCAAGATATTCCGCCCTTGCTCCAAAAGCTATAGCAAAACATCCCATTTTCCTTAAGATGGTTACATTAATCTTGTATACACACATACATATATATCTACAGTACTGTGCAAAAGTTTTAGGCCATTAGTATTTTCACCAGCTAAAAAATGGTTTAAAGTAAGTTATTTCTATCTTTTGCTGTAGTGTGTCAGCAAAAAATATTGGTTTACAATTCCAAACATTCTGTTTGCCATTAACTGTAATAATCTAGTGAGATTTTTGTTTGCACAAGGAGTCTGACAACAGCCAGTCCTCCACACTGATCTGATCTCACCATCATCCAGTCTGTCTCTGGAATGACATGAAGAAACAGAACAAACTGAGACAGACTAAATCCAGAAGAACTGTTTCAACATCTCCAAGATGTTTCAAGTAACCTACCTGCAAAGCTACCTGAAAAACTCCGCACAAGTGCACCTAGGGCAAAAGCTGCTTTAAACGCAAAGGATGGTCACATCAAATGATCAGAAGAAATGGACAGCACCTGAGTTAAATATATGAGTGTCACAGCAAAGGGTCTGAATACTTAGGACCATGTGATATTTCAGTTTTTCTTTTTTAATAAATTTGCAAAAATGTCAACAATTCTGTGTTTTTCTGTCAATATGTGGTGCT
>NW_026129581.1:0-45289 GCF_022985175.1 Labeo rohita | reverse complement strand
AACCTAGAAATGGTTTACTGTACTTCCTTGATGTATCTGCATTTTAAGTTCTTATGAGGAAAAACTTGTTTGAACATCTTACACAAATTACCTGCATAAATAACAGATCTTCATAATAAAATGTTATGTTTGTTTTACAGTGTGACAATGAGGATGTGCAGCAAAGTCTACTGCAGCATGTAATGAAAATTGCTGTCTGCAAGAAGGATGACCAGGAGGACTTTAGCATTGTCTTGGAGGGTGTGCAAGTCATGACTGGCTTGGGAAATCTGACTAGAGCCTGCGCAATTCTTCTTGGATTCACATATGCACTAAACCTCACCTATCCCAAACAACTGAGGAATACGTTTGAGGCCTTTCAGAAGCTCTTCCTGGAACTGGATGTTTGCAGGCTTTCCCCCAAATTACAGTCTCTCAAAAACAAACTTGTGTGTTAGATTGTGAGAGACACATTCCATTGTTACCAAGTTTTGGTGAAAATGCCCAGCACTGGTTGAGGTATTGAGATTGTTCTACAGCTTGTTCTACAACAGGTTATCTTGTTTTATGCTATCTATGCACAAGTTATCTCAGGTTTTAGTACAGAATGTGACTATTCCCACAAAAAAAAGATGTTAGCATATAATGCTAAACAGTTGATTTCAATGACATAAATTGTCAGTTACAAACTGTTTACAGATCTTAAAACTGCTGTAAATGTTATATACACTAATTTACAAAGTGTTTAATGTTTTGGTACCAATGAAACATGGAATAAAAGCATGTTTAACAACAAAATGCATTATGTATTCATTTCATTATAACATTTTTTTTATATTATTAAGTAATTTTCCTTAATACATATGAGTACATTTTGTTTTATCTGCTTAAACTAAAAAAGATTATTCCACTAATAATGTTAAAATCATCATGTGTCTGGCTAAATAATTTAGGACGTTTTACATGATTTATTCAAGTAGATTCTGCTAGGGAAAAAAATCAAGCCGTAAATACTACTTAAAAATAATATGCGTCTGGCTAAATAATTTAGGATTTTTTACATGATTTATTTGAGTAAATTCTTCTAAAAAAAATCAAGCCTTAAAAACTGCTTAAAAAGAATGTGTGTAATATTGTTACCATATTTTTTTTAAGTAGATAGCACATAAGATTTTTTACAGTGCAGGTAAATATGAGCAAAGGTGGCTGTAAGAATAAATCTGCATTGTTTATCATTTTAATCTTTCATTCAAAAAATTCACAATATTCTAACCTATCATTTAAGTAAAACCATGGAAAGCAGGGGGAAAATCTCTTCATGAAATAAATGTTTTTCTGTAGTTCATGTGGATCACAATTATTGGCACCCAATTATTGCAATGTCCTTTATTCAAGATAACAGCTCTGTGTTTTCTTCTTTAATGCCTGAATAGTTTGGAGAACACCTGACAAGAGATCAGAGACCATCCCTTCATACAGAAACTCTTCAGATCCTTTAGTTTCCCAGCTCCATGCTGGTGCTTCTTCTCTTCAGTTCACCTCATGCATTTTCTATAGGGTTCAGGTCAGGCAACTGGGACGGCCATGGAAGAAGCTTCATTTTATGCTCAGTGACACATTTTTGTGTTGATTTTGATGTTTGATTTGGATCACTGTCCTGATGAAAGATCCAACCACAGCTCATTATAGAACTTCTAACAGATGCAGTCAGGTTTACATTTTTTATCTGTTGGTATTTGCTAGAATCCATGATGCCATGTATCTAAACAAGATGTCCAGGACCTCTGGCAGGAAAATAAGCCCACAACATTAAAGATCCAGCAGTATATTTAACCGTGGACATGGGGTACTTTTTGTACCAAACCTATCTTGAGTGTTTGCTGCCAGAAAGCTCTTTTTTTTGTTTCATCTGACCACAGAAGCCATTCCCATTTGAAATTCAAGTTGTGTCTGACAACTGAATATGCTGGAGTTTGTTTTTGGATGAGCAAGGAGGATTTTTCTTAAAACCCTCCTGAACAACATGTGGTGACGTAGGGGCTTTTTGAATTTTTGGCCCCAAGACTCAACTAATCTCTGCAATTCTCCTACTGTGATCCTTGGTGAGTCTTTGGACACTTAAACTCTCCTCCTCACCATGCATTAGGATGATATAGACACACATCCTTTTCCAGGCAGATTTGTAACATCTTTAGTTGACTGGAATTCTTAATTATTGTCCTAATGATGGAAATTGGGATTTTCAATGCTTTAGCTCTTTTCTTACAGCCACTTTCTATTTTGTGAAGCTCAACAATCTTGTTCTGCACATCAGAACTATATTATTTGGTTTTATTCCTTGTGATGGATGATTAAGGAAATTTGGCCTTTGTGCTCCTCATATTTATAATCCTGTGAAACAGGAAGTTATTGCTGGACAATCTCATACCCCTAGTCATTCTAGTGTGCTAAATAAATGCAAATATGAATGGGAATATACTTCAGAGATATTTTACTCATTATAATTTCTAAGGGTGCCAATAATTGTGCACAACATGCATATGAGAAAAAACATTTATTTCATAACGTAAGTTTCCCCCCACTTTTAATTGTTTTACTTCAATGAAAGGTTAGCATTTTGTGATTTTTTTGAATGTAATATCATAAAGATAAACAAACCAGATTTATTTTCATAGCCGTCTTTGCTCATATTTACCAAGGGTGCCAATATTAGTGGAGGGCACTGTAGCTTCATAAAATTATGGTTGAACCACTAATGTCACATGGACTATTTAAACAATGTCCTTACTACCTTTCTGGGCCTTGAGCATACAGTTGTGTTGCAGTCTATGGAGGATCAGAAAATCCTTGCATTTCATCCAAAATATCTTATTTTGTGTTCTGAAGATGAATGGTTTGGAACAACATGAGGGTGAGCAATTATTTATTATAAAAAAAATTGTTTTTTTTTATTATTATTATTTTTGGGTGGACTATCCCTTTAATTCTCACACTATGAACTAACAGTTCATAGTTCTTATTTAAAATATTTTCGCCTGCAAACCCCAGTGGCATGACTAAGATACAGTCCAAATAAAAAGCCTACTTATTTAAAAATGGTGTGGTTTTTGAGCAGAAATGTATGTTAGAACTATCAATGCAGTGTGTTTGCAGTTTCGGGTACAGTAGGGTGGGGGGAATCTGAGGCAAAGTGTTGAAACTGAGGTTTATAAGGGTCTGTTTGTATCAGTGGCTCCAGTCAGCTCCTGGAAATCATCCTGGATGTGGTTTTCTGAATTTCAATAAAGTACTCTTATTTTTGTTGTTGAAATGGCAGCGATTTTAGAATCAGAGAACTGATTGATTTCAAATGAGACACATCTTGTGTCAATCATGTTATGTGACTCTGTTTTATTTTGATGTCCTGGTCATGCTTTCTCAAGATGGTTTTAATAGTTAAACAAATCAAAAAGACATTTAAACACATCTGGAATAAAGCCTTATATGCACTTTTATTGTGTTGTTATGACCCAGAGTCTATGGTTCGGAGATGAAACATTAAATAAAAAGTGACGGTCGTCAGGTTACTTTTTAGAAAACCTTCTCGGGTTATCTTTTTATTATGAGAGCAAGAAAATACAAATTGTTTTACAACAGGGTACAACAAGTTTCATACAGAGAGTAAGAATGCAAAAGTAACTTCGGGGGTAGGCAAGGCCAAAATAACAAACAAAAGAAACTACCTTATCCCAAAACTAAATATCCTAACAAAATAAAAGAAAAATACAAACACTTCCCTTACTCCTTATCTAACCCAAAAAAAGGACAACCATAAGTTGATTATACAAACAGTCTCTGCTACTTATTGAATAAGGAGGGGGGGGTCGTAAGAAGAGTATTAGCATTTCAGTCATTCATGCAGGTGAAATGTGGGTGCTCCTCGCCACCTACCACAGCGCATGCCGGTGGCACGTTCAATTAAGGTGGGGTGACCTGTAAGACGAGACAGAGAGAGAGAGAGAGAGAGAGAGAGACTTTTGAGGTCAAAAATGTAAAAAAAAAAAAAAAAAAAAAGACTAAATTACATCATATAACAAAGGAAAAAGGAGAAGAAAAAAAAAAACTGCCCATACTCAGACATAAATGTTCAAACAATCATTAGAATCAACTTTACAAATACAACAATCTGCAAATTATCCACAAACTTGTAATAACTATACTCAATATTAATAGGAGATTTTATTAATAAATCCTTTTAAAACTGAAAAAAACATCAGTTGAGCCCCCATCATTCAATTTACTTTTTTTTGATAACCATATAGCCATCTTAGCTTGCCCAAATAAATAATTTAATAAAACCTGACTTTCCTTTCTACTTCTGCTATACTTGGGTCCATAAATAAACAAAGCTGGTGTAAAAACCTCAACAAATGTCTGACCCAACTCCTCCAATTTATGAAACAATGGCTGTAATCTTACACAATTAAAAAAATAAGTGAAAAACTGTTTCTAGTGCTCCACAAAATGGACAACCCTACCCTGCCTGTGGGTCAAGGTGAGCTCTGTGTCTGTTTGTGGCTATTATACCATGCACAATCCTCCACTGTAGATCTCCGGTTCTTTTCTCTATGGGAGGTTTGTACAGGGTCCTCCAGCAGCCTTTGGGGGAGGTATTTAACCCAAAAATTTCTTGCCATTTAGACTCTCTCACACCCTGAAGTTGAAGAAGATTGGACACTTTCACACTCAACACATAAATGGCCTTCTTTCCAGCATTACTAAAAAGTCCCACCTGAGGTGTCATAAAAGAAAGCAACCCATCGTCCATTTCTGACAAAGATGTAATATCCGCTGAAAAATTCTGCTCTGGGAAAACGGAAGTCTCCACCTTCCCAACATGTGTCTCTAAAAACAGTCTATAGTCCAGTGGCAAAAACTCAAATATTTGAGTCAACAACCTCTCTCCCACCTGAACAGATCTCATACCCAGCTTTGATGCCAAGTTCTCAGCGGAAAACCATCCGTCCTCAGAAATGAAATGTCCAATTTTAGTTATATTAGCCGTCCACAGTGCTTTCCTGAGGGATGCTAAATTAAAAATGGCCAAATCCAGTGCAGAGTTAAAAAGCACTCGTTCTTCATTCAGCCATAGTCCCTTCACACCATTTGGCTCCTGAGAAAATCTAAACAGAGTCCATGATCTCAGCATTGACCTGTAAAAAGATGACAGTCCTGTCAGGTCTAATTTTTTAGTATCCATTAGAAACAAGTGACGGTCTAGCCCCATGTTTCCCGCTCTTCTCAAGAGGGCACAGGCTACCCCAGCCCAGCTTACATCCTCCCCATATAGGAGTCGCTGAGCTGTCTGGAGACGAAAGTCTCTAACTCTGGATCGGATGTCAACCAGCCCTTGTCCGCCTTCCTGTAAAGGCAGATACAGCACAGAAGCCTTCAGCCAGTGTTGTCCTGACCAGAAGTCCACCATATGTTGTTGAATTCCTCTTACCAATTCCTCTGGGGGCTCTAAAATCATCATTTTATGCCACAGCGATGATGCAACCAAGTTATTACAGACCAGGACCCTCCCCCTATAGGACAACTGGGGTAGCAACCATTTCCAGTGAGACAACCGAGCGCACACTTTTTCCACAAGGCCCTCCCAATTTTTTTTCCTAAAATCTTCTGTCCCTAAAAATACCCCTAAATACTTAAAACCTGCTGTCCCCCACTGCAAACCACCAGGTAGTGAAGGACTAATAAAATCTCGGCCACACCACAGAGCATTACTTTTTTGTCAGTTAACTCTGGCTGAACATGCCTTTCCATAACACTCTAAAGCCTTTTTATACAATGAACATCACTGTCATTTCTAACTAAAATGGTCACATCATCTGCATAAGCAGAAAGTTTAACAGAGTGCTTAAAATCCAGTGTATTAACTTCCAAACCTGTTAGTTGTTTTCTCAGTCTACACAACAAAGGCTCAATAACTAAACTGTACAGCTGGCCTGAAAGAGGGCAACCCTGCCTAATGCCTCTATGCACTTTTACAGGAACACTAAGGCCGCCAGCTACTTTAATCATACATGAGGCCCCAGCATACAGCAATTTTATTTTAGAAATAAAATTGTCCCCAAAACCAAAGGTCTTTAAAAAAACAAAAAGAAAAATGCGAGCAACTCTGTCAAAAGCCTTCTCCTGGTCAAATTACAGAAAACCTACATTAATATTATTGTAAGAGGCAAAATCAAACATATCTCAAACCAAATGTAAGTTATCTGTAATGGATCTATTTCTTATGCAGTATGACTGATCCTTGTGAATAATTGTGTGCAATACACCATTTACCCTGTTGGCCAAACATTTAGTAAGAATTTTATAATCAGAACCTAAAATTGCTACAGGTCTCCAATTCTTTAAAACAGTTAGATCACCTTTTTTGGTGAGTAACGTTAAAACTGCATGCTGACAGCTCAGAGGAAGAATTCCTTCACCAATGCATTTCTGGAGTACCTCAAAATAATCATGTCCAATTGTATTCCAAAAAAACTTATAAAAATCAGCAGGTAGTCCATCCAACCCTGGTGTGCGTCCAGAGGAAAGTCCCATAACAGCAGCAGTAACCTCCTCAAAAGTGAGGTCAGACTCTAAAAGTTGCTTGTGCTTTAAAGTTAGAGCAGGAAGATCTTGCAGCAATTGGCTTCTACACTGTTCATCTGAGTTCTCAGCAGCATAAAGATTAGAATAAAATCCACAGCAAGTCTTCGCATCACTACAGGGTCCAAAGTATTGTGTCCATTGTTGTCCTTTAAAGCATACATCTGTTTTTCTTGTCCTGCTTTTTGCTCCAAATTAAAAAAAAAAATAAGAGGAGGGTCCATCCATATCTCTTATTGCTGAAAACCGACTTCTTACAAGAGCTCCTTTTACTTTTTCATTTAAAAAAGAGCTCAACTGATTTTTCTTTTCAGTCCACAGTTCCTGTAGGTTTTGAGCAACATTATCATACATACACCTTTCAATATCAGTAATCTCTTTTTTAAAACCAAAGAAGAATGAGATGTGTATTGCTGACACAAGGTTCTTATGTGCACTTTACCAACTTCCCACCACTCAACAATATTTTGAAACAAGCATTTTTCACTTTTCCAAGTCTCCCAAAAGAAGTAAAATTCTCACAAAATGTGTTTATCTTCCAGAAGTTTAACATTTAAATGCCAGTAATAGCTCTTATGAGCTCTTTCAGTCAACATACACCCCACTGTAATAAGTTTATGATCAGAGAGAGCTGTAGGAAAGATAGCTGTATTGATAACCTTATTTCTCCCATTATGTGATATATAAAATCTGTCCAAACATGCTCCAAAAACCCTACCATTACAAACTTTCATCCAAGTATACTGTTGCTCTGAAAGATTGTGTTCTCTCCATATGTCTGAAAAATCAAGATTTTTTATAATATTAGCTAAAAACAAAGCTGACTGTGCATGAGGCTCTTCTCCATTCCGATCTTGTGTAAAGTTTAAGGTACAATTCCAATCCCCTCCTAAAACAATAACATCACCATCCCTCTGTTGTTTTAAAATGTGCTCTAACTTAGTGAAAAACTGTACTCTGTCTGTTCCTGTATTAGGGGCATAAACATTCACAAACAGAAAAAAAAAATCCTAATTTCAGCTCTTACAACTAAAAGCCTCCCTGGAACTTCTTCATTTTTTGATAAAATTTTCATTTTAAGAGAAGGAGAAAACAAAACAGCCACTCCAGCACTTTAATTAGTTCCATGACTAAGAATACTCTCTCCTTCCCACCACCTTCCCCAATCAGCTTCATTATTTTGACTACTATGGGTCTCTTGCAAAAAAACAACACTCAAATCTTTCAGTCGAATAATTTCTGACAATATACAATTTTTCCTCCCATCCCTCATTCCATTAACATTAATTGATCCCACTCGCAAGATCTCCATAAGCAAGAGGAAGAGAAAAAGAAGAAAACAGAAGGAGAAGGAAAGACAAGCCATTGTGATTAATTAGTTTTTCCCCTCACTTTACCCAGCCTTTTTCCTTGTCTAAGGACAGTGATATGTTTTTTAACGCTTCTGTTGCGAGAGTTCCTCATAACTACTCATTTTCCTAGCCCACATCATAGAAGAAATAAACTTATCAATGTCAGGGAAAAAATCACCTACTTCAACACCAGCTTTTCCTTTAGTTTTATCCAAGAGAGAGTTGATTTGTTCAACAGTATACAGGCCTTTATCATTTCCTCTTGAGACATCTGACCGCTGATCATCATCTCTTGTTCCATCATCAGTACACTGGGACAAGACATCCATCTCATCAACCATATTCTCCTCTCCACCTTCAGCCTGTACCACAACACCACTCTTAACCTCACTTTTGTCAATAACCTGCTCAGCCCTTCTAGATGATTCAGTGACATAACTACAACCAGGTTGCTCCACACTTAAAATTATTAATCTCAATTAATCTCACTCACCTCTCACCACTCACCGCTGTTGTCCTTCCTCTTGCTCCTCACCCTTCTTTTCTTCACTATCTCCTGTTTGTTGATCGTTATTGTTTATATCCTCCCGAGAAGTAGACGCACGCTGCTCATCCATACGGGGACAGGCGAAACGTTTATGACCTAAGTCTCCGCACGCAAAACACTTCAAGCTCTCAGAACTGGCATAAACCATGTATGAATTCTCTCCATGATTTATACGAAAAGACACTTCCAAATCACGTTCCGGCGAGTTCAAAAACATAAAGACTTGGCGCCTAAAAGAAAGAACATGTTTTAACGCGGTATTTTTACATCCAAGAGGAATCATTCTGACGGGGCCTGCGATCTTTCCAAACCTCTGCAATTCTTTCGTAATACTCTTGTTAGGTATAAACGGTGGGACATTTGAAATTGTGATTCAAACCCTGGGAAAGAATGTTCCTTATCATCATCCGCTCTATTCAAGGCAGATATGTAGTCTGCTGGCAGCAAATCCACAAGGCTTTTCAATAACCTTTGTGCCAGTCGAACTGACCTGACACCCATCTTGGTTGCCAGTCTCTCAGCCGAAATCCAACCTTCTGCTGTGACTAGGTCTCCAATTTTGAGAATTCCTGCGTCCCTCAAAGCATTCCTTACACATTGTGATTGTAATATTTCAAAGTCCAACACATGATTATACAACAAAGGTTCTTCTTTGGCCCAAAGTCCTTCAGCACCATTTAGTTTCCTTGAAATCTTAAAAATCCTCCATGCTTCCATCATTGAGTAGTAAAAAGATGTCAAACCAGACAAGTCAAAGCTTATGAGAAAAAGATGTCAGTCAAGCCCCAAATTACCCACTTTTTTCAAGAGGGCACAGGCTACTTCAGTCCAGCTTATGTTGTCTCCATAGAGTAGCCTTTTAGCTGACTGGCCTAAAAGCCTAAAAGCCATTAGCCTACTTTTAATGTCCACCAATCCTTGTCCTCCTTCTTGTCTGGGTAAAGACAATACTGGAGCTGTAAGCCAGTGTTGACCAGACCAGAAAAAAATTACTAAATGCTTTTGAATAACTTTCAGCAATTCTTCAGGAGGTTCTAAAATAGTCATTTTATGCCATAAAGAAGCAACAAGGTTGTTGCAAACAAGCACCCTTCCCCTGTAAGATAACTGGGGTAGCAGCCATTGCCAGCGAGACAACCGAGCACATACTTTCTCCACAAGTCCCTCCCAATTCTGTCTTCCGTACTCTTCTCTTCCCAAATAGACCCCTAAATATTTAAAACCAGATCTTTCCCACTGCAGTTTGCCTGGAAGCAAAGGTCTTTTATGTTCCACACCACACCAAAGGGCATCACTTTTTTCCCAGTTTATTTTGCCAGATGAAGCTTTGTTATAACACTCCAAGACTCTTTTCAGTATCTGAACATCATTATCGTCTCTTATAATGACTGTAATATCATCAGCATATGCTGAAACTTTTATGTTGATATTCAAATCTGTTGCAATCTGCAAGCCAATTAACTCTGTCCTCAATTTACAAAGGAGGGGTTCAATAGCTAAAGTGTAGAGCTGTCCTGAAATTGGACAACCCTGTCTTATACCCCTTTGCACCTTAACAGGGACACTAAGACCACCTGCCATTTTTATCATACATGTGGCATCTTTATACAGTAACTTAACCATTGAAATAAAATTATCACCAAACCCAAAAGCTTTCATGACAGTGAAAAGATATTTGTGATCAATTCGATCAAAAGCTTTCTCTTGATCTAATGACACAATGCCCATATCAATATTATCATACAAGCCTAAATCAATAATATCACGCATTAAATGCAGATTATCAGTAATATATCTGTCTTTTATACCGTATGATTGATCCTTGTATACAATACTATTTAACACTTCATTCAATCTGGTAGCAAGACATTTTGATAAAATTTTATAATCTGAACACAACAAACCAACTGGTCTCCAATTCTTCAACAATGTAAGAGCTCCTTTCTTGGGCAGCAAAGTTACTATTGCTCGTTGACAACTCTTGGATAGACACCCCTCCTTAAGACATTTTTGGAGTACCTCAAACAGATCAATCCCAATTATATTCCAAAAATGTTTATAAAATTCACCAGGAAGTCCATCTATTCCAGGGGTACGACCTGAAGAAAGTCCCATCACTACAGCACTTATTTCCTCGAACGAAAGTCCAGAGTCTAGGTTTTCTTTATGTTCAGAATTTAAGCAGGGAAGATTCTGTAATAGTTCATTTTGACTCTCATCATCTGTTTTCTCAGCCGCAAAGAGTTGAAAATAGAAGTCCACTGCTATTCTACGCATCTCTACAGGATCAGCTGTAACAAGTCCATCACAGTTTTTCAAACTTAACATTTGTTTTTCCTGTACCGTTTTACATTCCAAGTTAAAAAAAAATAAGAAGTTGGACCATCTATATCTCTCAATGATAAAAATTGATTTTTCACAAGAACATTTTTAACCTTTTCATTTAAAATAGAACTCAATCTTTGTTTCTTTTCAGTCCACTCCTGTACATTAATGGAATGACTTTCCATCATATCATTCTCAGTAACAAGAATTTCTTTCTCAAGCCCTTCC
The DNA here is from genome assembly GCF_022985175.1 of Labeo rohita. Lineage (NCBI taxonomy): Eukaryota > Metazoa > Chordata > Actinopteri > Cypriniformes > Cyprinidae > Labeo > Labeo rohita. The sequence continues at coordinate 34,222 of NW_026129581.1, read as the reverse complement.
AGAGTCCATTTCAAACATGTAGCTGAATAGGATGTGTACTGTTGACAAAATTCTCTAATATGAGCTTTACCAACTTCCCACCATAAAACTACATTGTCATATCTGTACTTTTCTTTTTTCCATGTTTCCCAGAAATACTTAAAATTTTCACAAAACATTTTTTCTTGCAATAACTTTAAAATGCCAGTAAACACTGTTATATCTTCTCAATGCTAATAAAACGTCAACAGTAACCAATTTATGATCAGTACTTGGTGTGGGGACAATAGCTGTGTGTACAACTCTGTTTCTCATATTCTTTGATGAATACAGTCTATCCAAGCGAGCAGCTGAGATTCTCTCAGCATTTACCTTTACCCAAGTGTATTGTCTTATTAAGGGATTATTTTCTCTCCATATATCTGATAAATTATATCTTTTAACAATACTAGATAAGAGACGTGAAGACGAATGCAAGGTTCCTCTCCATTCCTATCAACATTATAATGAAGAGTGCACTTCCAGTCTCCTCCAACAATGATTAAATCTCCATCTTTCTGCTGCCTCAAAAAAAATTCCAATTTGTTAAAAATGTTTATTCTATCAGGTCTCCCATTAGATGCACCCACTCTTCACTGTACTCAACCTCCCCCCATACTCTCCATTCTTGAATCCAATTGAAGAGTTCTTCTCTGCCTGGCGCTGGAAGGTCTATGACCGTCATCCCCATCAACGCATAGCCCTTTTACAGGCAATGGAGGAGGCATGTGGGGTAATTGACCAGGCATCATGTCAGGCCTGGATACGCCATTCCAGAAGATATTTTTCCCGGTGCCTTGGACTAGAGGACATTGCATGTGATGTAGACGAAATTTTGTGGCCGGACCCAGAGAGACAACACGATGTAGACTGATTTCTTTTTGGATTTGACTTGGAAAAAACACTTGTGTTTGTTTTGATGTGTGTAAATAAACACCAGTACTTGAAGTTTGGATCCCTCTATGTTTACAGAACTACATAGTCTATCTTGTGCACAGAGAAAGCAAAAGCCAGATGTGTTTTTTATTCATACCATCAGTGTGTAGTTGGTGCATTGTGTGCTTATTAATGTGATGGCTTGTGTTAACTGTTTGATACGAAAATACCATTTTTACGAAGGTTTGAAGAGTTAAGCAAGGTTTATTAGCTTTTGCAAGAAAACTACAATGTTTTGCTGATTTGGTGAAGGGTTTTCTTATTTGTGTGTAGAGTTTTGCAAAAATAGCCAATAGTTACAAAAAATGTGCTTAAGCCATCAGAAAAAACGGTAATTGAAGGCGAAAAAAGAATGCCAACCCCAGCACTCAGATTAGATCCATGACTTAAAAACAGATAATTTCTCCACCACAGTCTACAGTCAGTCTCATTTTTAGAATCACTATGGATCTCTTGCAAAAAGATCACATCTAAATGTTTCAATTTAATAAATTCTAAAATTGTTTCAGCTTTCTTCTTTTCCCTCATCCCATTCACCCAAGAGATCCCACCCGGAAAATCTCCATAGGAAAAAGAAAGAAAAGAAAGAAAGAAGTCAGGAAAAAAGTGCACCTATTACCCATAGTAAATAGTTATTTTTCCCGCATTTCGGTATCCCTTTACCCTTTCCTTTTCATATAGCGGTCATATGTTTCCTTAATCTGTAACGCTTCTGTTGTGAAAGCTCTTTGTCACTACTTACTTTCCTTGCCCACATAACAGAAGCCACAAACTTGTCCAAATCTGGAAAGAAATCGCCCACTTCAACACTTTTCCCCTTTGTTTCATCAAGAAACGCATTGATTTGTTCTACAGTATACATATCTCCTTTATTAGCTTTTGTCATCTCATACTCTTCAGACCACTGTTCCTCATCTCTCAGACTCATACTATCATCAGTGCATTGTGACAATCCATCAAACTCATCTCCTGAGCCTCCCTCAATAGCCTGTATATTTGTTTGATCCCTTTCCTCAGTATCATCCACATTATTAACTTTATCATGATTATTATTCGGACGCATATCAAAAGCAGAACTACATCCAGCTCTCTCATCAATGTTTCATTCCTCGCATTCATTACTCGCATTTTTATGTGGACAGGAGAACTGTTTGTGTCCTAAATCGCCACATTCAAAACACTTAAGGTTATCTGTTCTCGCGTATACCATATAAGAATCCTCTCCGTGATTAACACGGAAAGAAATCTCCAAAGTGCGTTCAGGTGAAGTCAAAAGCATAAATATTTGCTGTTGAAACAAAAGTACATGTTTAAGAGCAGTGTTTTTGCATCCTAGCGGGATCATCCTAATTGGACTTGCAATTTTTCCGTATCACACCAATTCCTTAACAATAGCATTATTTGAGACAAAGGGTGGAACATTAGATATGGTTATTTTTGTTGCAGGTGAAGCTAAAGGTATCACGGGCACAAACGTTTCTCTTACCCATAAACCAATCTCAGTTAGTTGATTAACTAACTGCTCCATTTTGAGAAACACAACAATTGCCTTATTCATTCGTAATGCTGATATAATATTGTCGAATCCGATTTGTTCTCCGACTATTACAAGTAACTCTTCCACGCTTACACCAGGATCTGGCACACACCTGCACCCATTACACCGAGTCAAGTGTGGTACACTTTGACCAGGGTCAGCCATGCCGGCCAACAAAAAAGAGCCGCGTTAAGCGCGGACACGTTTACACAACTGCCAATCTAATCTGAAAGAATGTCAGCCAAAAAAAGGGGGAAAAGAAAACTAAAAAAGGATAAGAAACACCAAGTTTTACACTTGCAGTCACAAACGCGCTCCACTCCCACGCATACGCACTCCCAGCATGCACCTCTCAGAGAGAGAGAGAGAGAGAGAGAGTGCATTTAAAGTGCATTATCCTAACTCTTCACAACTTTTTACATATGAAAAACAAGTCATTCTTATGAAATATATTTATCATGTTTTCGGAGACCGCAAAAACATTTAAAATATCACACATGTAAACTAGCAGATGAAGACTATTATAACAAGGATGAACACAAGATAACGTCATAGGATAAGGAATCTTTTTAACTCTAAGCCTATCTCAGTCTCATTGTATCAGAACGACTTAAAAGCATTTTGATTTTAACCCTTTCATTGCTGTAACCCTTCAATCCAAACTGGTACAGGGATACTGTTAATGCATGTGCCCGCTGGGCACCGTTTTTCTGATGGGACCAGGGTTGCAGATGCGCTGGTGGTGAGGGCCCGTCATCGCTGCTTGCAGCTATATTTGTTTTATTTTAATTTTTTTTTCCACCTTTCGGGGCATTTTGGGGGTCTTAACATGCTCAAAAACTCTTAAAAATCGGCACACACATTGGAATCTGTGGTCATTAGGACGCCACAGAGGCTGGGACCCGGGCGTGGCACAGAGGCTCTACAGCGCCCCCTGGAACACAGTCAAAAAACTTGATGTATATCCTGCACATACTTGCACGTATACTTATGAAACTCGGTACACATGTAGATCTCACTGAGCCGAACAACTCACGCACTCCATGTCATTAGCTAATCCCAACAGGAAGTGAGCTATTCAGGGCTGTTTAAAAAGCGCATGCTCTGGAATTTGATATACTCCTAGGAGGCCTTTAGACCGACGGCCACCAAACTCGGTCAGCATGATCTCAAGACATTGGGGATGCTAAATTGTGGAGGGATTTTTGATATCTTGAACGGTTTACCTGTGGCGAGGCAACGAATTTATGGTGAGAAATGATAAACAGGAAATGGCTAATAACTATTGCAAACATTGTCTGATTCTGATGAACAGAAGTTTGTTCATTGTATGATGCCAATCACATAGAAGTTATAGCGTCACCAACTGGCAACAGGAAGTGTGTCGTTTTCAAAATGCTTTTAAATCAGCCTCTTAATTTTACTCAATTTGCTTCAAACTTCATCAAAATAATGTCAAAACACGGCCGATGAGAATCTGTAAAGAGGTCGTTAATACATTAAATGCTGTTGCCATGGCAACGTGTCAAACTTTAACATTTGTTTCCTGTGTTTTTGGGGCACTTAAGCTTACATTTTCATGAAACTCAACACACACATCAGTATTAATGATAGTTACACACTGGCAAAGGCTCATAAATGGGCGTGGAGGAGGCACTCTATAGCACCACCTTTTGTCAAAAGTTGGGGGGTTAGTTTTAGCTACAGACACCAAACTTGGTACGTATATTGTTCTCATCAAGCCGGACAACTTTCTAATTGACACCCATTGGCTACGACCAACAGAAAGTCGGCTATTTTGATTTGAATGTGGATTTTTGCAAAATCAGGCTATAAATAAATTCATACTCATCCACACAGGAAAAAGTAATTCACACCAAACTTTGTCAACATGATGCCAAGATACTGAAGATGCTAAATTGCGAGCGGATTTTGGATATTTTGAACAGTGTTGACATGGCAATTTATAAAAGTAACAGTAAAAAAGATAACAGTACTTTTCTTATATCTTCAAAATGCATTATCCTAACTCTTCAAAACTTTTGACGTATGAAGAACAAGTCATTCTTAGGAAACATGGTTAGTTTCATAAGTTTAGCATGTTCAGACGCCCCAAAAACATTAAAAATATAACTTGTGTAAACCCTGAGAGGAAGATTGTAATACCAGGGATAACCACAAGATGACCTCATAGGATCAGGAATCTTTTTATCTCTAATCCTACTGATTTCATTCTTAGTGTATCAGAATGAAAAATAATGCATAGAATAAGTTGATATGTACTGCACTGTCAGACTACTTTTACATAATTATTGTATAAATGTTTAGATTTGTAATCTTTAAAGGAAAAAAATCATTATCAATCAATGTTTTATGTATCTTATCCTACCCTCTTTTTTATGGATGGGATAAGAAATCTTTTGCGTCTGACCCTTTACTATTCAGTTCAATTAATTACAATAAGAAACAAATACATAAAATATGTTAATATGTACTTTACTGGTAATATATTTGTATATAATGAATATATATAATGTATATCATTTCACAAATGGTTATAGATCATTAAAATAATATTTAAAAATGGCTGTAGATCATAAAAAGTGTTGGTAACAATGTAAAATCAGGTCTCTTTTGTTAACATTACTTCATGCATTAACATGAACTAACAATGAACAATATATTTTTACAGCATTTACTAATATTTTTTAAAAATATTAATGTTTGTGGTAATTCACAGTACATAAACTAATGTTAAAAGATCCAACTTTACATTTTACAAATCAGGGGTATCAGGGTATATTTAACATCATAAATAAGTGTAATAGGCAATATGTAATAAAAAGCTAATATTATTCTTATATTCTTATATTACTAATATATTTTTTTTTTCAGGGTTTTGTAAAAGACATAGTAGATTAATTGTTGAAAGTTCTTTGGGTCCATTTCGATTTGTAACACATGCATTGTTTTATAAATAAAAAGCAGCTATCAGCTATCCAGTTTTATACAAAGACCATCAAAATATTATATAATTGGGTACATGCATAAGGCTTTGTATTTATTGAATGAGAACTTTCACAGATTGTGTGAAAGTGTGGCTATCAGACAACTAGAGAATATTGTTTGCAACACTGGTGAAAAATTGGCCATTACAGTTTATGTTTAACAGTGTTCTCAGAATGATAGGATTGCACAGTTGTGTATCAATATAGTGATATTTATCTGGTGGTTATGCCATGTATTCTGTTTATGTACAAATAAAAGGTGTATAATACAGAGGTGAGTGATAGTGCCAACTTAAATATGCTGTGAACTGAAATATAGTAAAATAATATAGCAAAATATAAAGAAATATATGCACAAAGTTGAAATGTCACAAAATGATACTCAGTGCAAAAAAGTTGCTCTTAAGAGATAAAACGAGAAGAAAAAGTGAACAGGTCATGTAATTTCCAAATTCAAAATGTGGTATGGAGTTGCGCCACATCAAAAAAATCTGAGACACACAGAACTAAACAAAAGAGTGTCGATTGGATGCTGGTGTAATAATGTTAAAGTAAGTACACAACAGTACACAACAAGTACAGAAAACACTGTTTTTAGCCACAAGGGGTTGCGTAGTCTTATGTAAAGAGAGTGGTATACATCTAGTGAATAGAATTTTTTGTTGAAGGAAGTTGTGAATAGGTTTATATCATGGGTTAATGTGCTTTTTTGAAAGAAAGGTGTTGGGTGATTAGTAAGTGATTAGAAGAGGGAGGGGGGTTCATGTGTTAAATGACTTTGTGAATGTGGTGTGGGATTGTGCCACATCAATGATGTGATACACACAGAACTAAACAAAAGAGTGTTGATTGGGGTGAGAGACATTATGTCTCCAGGGGGGAGAGGGGAATTGGGGAAGTAAGGCGTTTTAGTTTAGTAAATAAAGTTAAAGAATTTATTTAGATATTAGTGTACAAAAATATAGGGGAACAATCTAGTGGTGATACATAGAATTGTATGGATGTTTATACTGTTTATTAGTGAGTAGATGCACAAGATGCAACAAAATGTGGGAAAACAATGTTTGAAAACACTGTTCTTAGCCACAAGAGTGTGCATAACCTTATGTAAATAAAATGGCATTCATCTAGTGGCTACACTATGGATAAACAATATTGATAGTGAAATTTTTTGCAGTTCAATGCAACAGTAGGACTGAAATGACTATTATGGTTAATGTGCTGTAGACTGATTTTCATTGAAGGATTCAATGTTGTTTCAAGACAGTGACTAAAATTTTGTGTTGGAGCAAGTTTTGAATAGGTTTACATTATGGGTTAATATATTGTTTTGAAACAAATGTTTTGGGTGATTACTTTTATAGTTAGAGGAGGGTTTTTTCATGTGTTAAATGATTTTGTAAATTTATGTTGTGCATTCAGTGTTTGGAATAATTTAATCTTCTTTTTTTTAATCTGACTCACTTAGAGAATTTGCAGTAATCTTTTGGTGTAATGTTTTATATAACATTATAGCACATAGTTTTTATAGATAAATTTTAGTTTAAATAATGTTTATTTAAATAATGTTTAATAAAGTTTAGCTTTAAATAATGTTGATTCTGCAGAAAGGCAGGAGGCATTGCCTAAGGATTTAAGGGTGTTTCCCAATGTCTAGGCATTTTTTAATGATTTTAATCAGTGAGGTAAAGGAGTGGAGGTGTGGCTTTGAAACAGCAGCATATTGGTTTGAATACTGAGGGGTATGTAAAAAGTGAATATGTTGCAAAACGTCATTACATGCAGTAAACGCAGAGGTAAGAGCCAGTGTGTTTTCTATTTGTTCATGCCATTGAACATAGGTTATGCATTATGAAGCTATTTGATATCACTGAATGTAACATATATGGTATGAAATTTTTGGTTATGAAGATGTTACAAAGGCAGACATGTATTTTCACTGTGTTTGTTGTAGTTTTGCAAATATTTAATTTAGAAAGAGTGATTCTGAAGGAAATAAGATTGTGAATATAAATAATTAAAGGACTTGTTGGGAGATAAGGATTTAGTGGTTTAAAAAGTATGATATTCTTTGAGAATAATGCTGTTGTATAGAATAAATTAAGTCTAATTAGTTGCAAAGTTTTACTGTTGTCATGTAGTCCACAACTGAACAATTCATGCGTTTGTGTTGGGAGTCCATGACTTATTTCAGTAGTATGAATTTAAAGTAGGTTGTTAAAGTTTAAGTTGCTTGTATGCTATGGCCAGTATGAGTTGAGTTTAAGTGTTATTTTAAGTTTTGAGTTATTAGAAACAATTGTGAGTGTTTAATGTTAAGTTATGTGACTTTTAAGACAAGTAGTTGTGTGTGTGTGTGTGTGTGTGTTTTGTGGTGCTGAGTAGGTTTTATATAGTGAATGCTTATAGGAAGAATAGTGTAACTACTTTGCTATCATGAGTAGTCAAAGCTGATTTTCAGGAGTCATTACAGTGTTGTGTGACAATGTAAATGTTTTTAATGGTACTTGTAAGCAATTGTATGTGTGTTCGTTGAGGAAAAACACTAAAAACACTATTTTAAATAGCTTCAAAAGGTACAAACTTTTGAAGGGTTATGTATAATAAAAATAAAATATTTAAAACAAACAATTTTATGAATAATATGTAATGTAATGTGACATGTCTTTATTGATATTTTTGAGCAATGTAGTAGTTTTGTTCTATTTTGTTTGTAGTGTGTTTTTATGTTATGTGTTAAAAGGTGTTTTGAATTAATATATCTGTTATTAGGGTCAGAACTGTAGCTGTGGAGGTGAAGTAGCTGTTTAGTGGATAGTCTTAATAGGTGTGATGAAGGGGTCTTCTTGTTGAAATTGTTGTGGAAAGGATTACTGTTTGTGAATATTTCATATAGTATATTTAAAAAGCGAACATTTTGCAGAAGCTTATTTCTTGTATTAAATGCAGAGGTAAGAGTAAAGGTGTTTCCTATTTGCTTATGCTATTGAATGTAGGCTATATATTAAAAAGCTATATGTTATCGTTGAATGTAGGATATATTCGCATGAAAATTGTGGTTATAAAGAGGTTACAAAAGTTTAAAAAAAATGTATTTTCACTATGCTTGTTACAGTTGTGTAGCTATTTAAATTGGAAAGACTGATTTTGATGAAACTAAGATCTTGAATATAATTAATTAATATAATAAGTAAAAATGCAGAACGTTTTCTGTAAGGGTTAGGTTTAGGGGTAGGGGTAGGGTTAGGGTAAGGGGATAGAAAATACAGTGTGGAGAGTATATAAACCATTGCACCTATGGAGAGTCCCCACAAGGATAATAAACCAGACATGTGTGTGTGTGTGACAGAAGACCAGACCACTAAAACAACAAACTATGAGCACCGAAGCACCCACTGCATCAAACCCTCTCGCCGAGTTGGTGGATACCTTGAAGGCGGCGTTTCAAACCACACCTGCGCCGCCATCTGCCTCAGGATCTCCCGTGGCCACTTTTGCGGGCGAGGCGGCTGAGTGTAGCGGTTTCCTTCTTCAAATCAACCTATTCATCCAGATGCAACCCCAACTATTCCAGTCGGAGAATGCTAAGGTTGCTTTCTTCATTTCCTTACTCACCGGCCCTGCAATGGGCAAAAGCTATTTGGAACTCAGAAAACCCTATCATTCTTTCCTATAAACAGTTTACGAATCCCTTCTCTGAAGTTTTCAGCACATCCACCGATAAACTCTCCACTTCCGATCAGCTTTTCCGTTTACAGCAAGGCACTTCCTCCGTGAATGAATACACTCTCCACTTCCGCACGCTGGCAGGGGCTAGCGGCTGGAATGAGACCGCGCTGATGGGGGCCTACAGACGGGGCCTACAGACAGGGCCTCAGTCCGAACATTCACGGCGTGATGGCGTTGCACGACGACAGTATTGGATTGGAGTCTTTTCTACAGAGGACAACTTGTGTTTCCCAGTGACTAGCCGCCTACCAGCCTCCAGTAACTGCTCCTCAGCCCGCCTCGGTGGTTGCTTGCTCCCCAGTACCAGAACGCATGCAGATCGACTCAACACGCCTATCCCGCACCGAATGTAATCAACGACTCACTAACGGATTATGCCTCTACTGTGGACAACCCGGTCACCGACTCCAAACCTGTCCCATCAGACCCCTACGTCCCGTGGTGAGTACCCTTTCCACAGAGGTAGAAACTACCTCTCTCACCCTATTACCCATGACGTTGCATATTTCTAATATATCAATATGTGTCTCCATTCTGATAGACTCTGGTTCTTCTGGCAACTTCATCTCCCAGGACTGTTTAAATCAACTTCATCTCTCCCGTTGTCAACACTCCCAAATACTGGCAGTCAAGACCATCCAGGGAAAACCACTGGGGCGTGGGAAAATACGGTATCTTCACCATTCATCACACTACAAGTTGGACTGTTTCACTCCGAGGAAATGAGGTTTCTGGTACTGGAGGATTCCACCGTCAGTGTCATCCTGGGATGCCCGTGGCTACAGCAACATCATCCTGAACTCAGCTGGGGTTCATGTGACGTCATCCGCTGGAGTGAACACTGTCAAACCAACTGCCTGGTTAATGTACCCAACTCAACAGCCGCTCCTGTTTACCTGTCCTCTACACGAGTAGAAAGTCCGGAACCATCCTTCACTCCGGAGGTCCCAGCTGAGTACATGGCATTCCAGGATGTATTCAGCAGGCAAGTAGCCACCCAACTACCACCGCATCAGCCATGGGATTGTGCCATCGACCTGCTGCCGGGGGCCCAGCTCCCCGAGGGGCAAGTATACCCTCTGTCCATCCCGGATCGGCAGGCGATGGAGGAGTACATTGGAGACTTTGAGTCCAGGATTCATCCAACCATCTACCTCGCCGGTCGCTTCCAGCTTCGTGGGCAAAAAGGATGGAGGTTTACGTCCATGCATTGATTACCGCCAACTCAACTCACAGATCAAGCAACAACCATACCCGCTCCCTCTGTTCCCAGTCGCCTCGAAGAGCTTCGTGGAGCTCAAGTCTTCACGAAGCTGGACCTGCGGAGTGCATATAACCTCGTTTGTATTCATGCGGGAGACGAATGGAAGACGGCATTTGTGACACCGACTGGCTGCTACGAGTACCGGGTCATGCCGTACGGCTTATCCATCAGCCCATCCGTCTTCCAAACGTTTATGAACAAGGTGTTCCGGGAGTTCCTTCATCGGTTTGTGGTTGTCTACATCGAGATTCTGATCTACTCCCGGAACTTGGCGGAACTACTCCCTGCTGGCCAGCACGTCCAGCAGGTCCTCCACAAACTCCATGATCACAGCCTCTAACTCAAACTCAAAGTGTGAGTTCCACCGTTCCTCCGTACAGTTCCTGGGTTACATCATCTCTGCCGAGGGCATGCAGATGGAGGAGTAAACCTAAAGTGCTCATCTGGAACCCCTCTGCCTACAAAGCTTTCCAACAGCTCAAGAAGATCTTCACCGCACCCTTATTACATCACCCAGATCCCGAACTTCCCTTCACGGTCGAGGTCGACGCTTCCACCACTGGAGTGGGTGCGGTGCTGTCCCAAGCGGTCGGTGAGCCTCCTCTCCTCCATCGCTGTGCCTTCTATTTTCGGAAGCTGTCTCCGGCAGAGCAGAATTTTGATGTCGGCAATGGAGAGCTCCTGGCCATCAAATTAGCCCTGGAGAGTGACGTCACTGGTTGGAGGGTTCCACGCACCCATTTACCATCACTGATCACAAGAATCTTCAGTACCTTCGAGAGGCCAGCTGACTTAACCCCAGACAGGCACGATGGGCATTATTCTTCATACGCTTCAGCTTCAAAATCACCTATCGACCCAGTTCCAAGAACATTTCTGCTGATGCGCTATCACGACAGTTCTCCTCGGACCAACCTGTTGAACCCGAACCCATCATACCCTCCAAACTGATCGTCAGCCCCATCCTCTGGGAGCTCGACAACGACATCAGGCACACCACCCTCCAGGAGCCCGCTCCGCCGGAGTGCCCAGAAGGTGAAATCTTCGTTCCTCAAGCCCAACGTCTAAGCCTTCTGGGCGCAGCTCATCAGTCTCCGGGCTCTGGACACCCCAGTAGCCAACGGATCCTCTCGCTCCTACAAACCCGATACTGGTGGCCCAGTATGCGCCGTGATACCATCAGGTACATCCAGAGCTGCTCTGTCTGTGCTATGTCTACCTCTCCCCGTCAACTCCCTACAGGCAAACTGGAACCATTACCCATTCCACAGAGGCCCTGGTCTAACATTGGAGTGGACTTTGTGACCGATCTCCCGGCCGCCGAAGGTAATACCTGTATCCTAGTCATGGTGGATCGTTTCTCTAAGATGTGCAAGTTTTTCCCTCTCAAGGGTTTGCCTACGGCATTGGAGACTGCTGAACATCTGTTCCAACAAGTGTTCCGGCACTTTGGCTTGCCCGAGGAGATCGTTTTGGACCGGGGACCTCGATTCATCTCTCACGTATGGAAAGCCTTCTTTAAGCTTCTTGGTGTTTCTGTTAACCTATCCTCCGGTTATCATCCACAGACCAATGGCCAGACAGAGAGGAAGATCCAAGAGCTGGGACGTTACTTCCGGGCATACTGTCACAAGGACCAACACAGCTGGAGCAGGTTCCTCCCGTGGGCCGAGTACGCACAGAACTCTCTACGCCAAGATACCACCGGCTTAACACCATTCCAGTGCGTACTCGGTTACCAGCCTCCGCTGTTCCTCTGGACGGAGGAACCCTCTAATGTTTCAGCTGTTGACCACTGGTTTCGGGAGAGCGAGAGAGTGTGGGACTCAGCTCATCACCATCTCCAGCGGGCTGTGCAACAACGTAAAAGGACATCCGAAGAAGACCTGCTCCCGCTTATCAGCCTGAGGATCAGGTCTGGTTGTCGAGCCCTGCCGCAAGCTGAGTCCCCGCTACATTGGTCCGTTCAAGATTCTGAGGCGGATCAATGATGTCACCTTCCAGCTTCAGCTCCCTCCCAGGTACCGCATACACCCCACCTTCCATGTATCACTATTAAAACCCTTCCATCCCTCTGCGACAGAAACCCTGTGAGCTGAAGCGGAACCCCCTCCTCCGGAAGTCCTGGATCAACCCTCCATCTACACGGTTCACAAGATCCTGGACTCACAGCGTCGAGGGGGCCACCTGGAATACCTTGTGGACTGGGAGGGGTATGGACCCGAGGAACGGTCCTGGGTACCTCAAGATGACATCCTAGATCCTACCTTACTTCTGGACTTCCATAGGAGTCACCTGGATCGTCCTGCCCCTCGTGGTCTTTGTCGCCCTCGGCATCATGTAAGGGCGTTGGGAGCCGCCCTTGGAGGAGGGGGTAGTGTCAGGCATTCACCACAGCCACCTCCATCTGACACACCTCCGGTAGCACCGCCTACTCGTTCATCGTCACCCAAATACTAACTGCTGCACCTGGACCTCACTGAGCCATGCTCTTTTATAAGAGACTCTCACGCATTCATTCATTGTCTGGTCTACCGTTCACATGCTGGTTCCTGTTTTCTATGTTGTTTCCCTGTAGACTGTGTTTGTGTTCTCCGGAGAGTGGCGTGGCTCATCACTTGGACTCTTTGTCATCTCATCTCTACAATACCATTCAGTTAAGAACTTTATATTCTGCCTCATGCGATGTCATTTATCAACCACGTTTGTAAATAAACTGTTGAATTGGATTGCCACTCACCTCTCGTCTCCTCCATCCCTGTGTGTGTGTGTGTGTGTGTGTGACAATCTGTAGTTTTCGTGAAATAGATATTGTATAGATTCAAGTTGCGCTGTGAAAAGGAGATGGTAAAGGTGATGGCTTACAAATGGGGTTATTAAAATATTTGAGCTATGTTGTAAATAAGGTAAAATTTGCTGTTGATAGCCGTGAAAAATGTTGGGTGATGGTGATTTGTTGTTTTAAAGTATAATATTCTTTAATAATGCTACTGTAAAAATAAATGAAGCCTGATTAGCTTAGTATGTGCTTTTTTTTTTTTTTTTTTTTTTTTTTTTTTTTTTTTTTTTTGATGTCATCTAGTCTCCGCACAATGAATTGAAGTACTCTTGAACGTGTTTGTTTTCAGAGTACATGACTTATTTAGTATAAATCTTAAGTAGGTTGTTAAATTTTAAATGGGTAGTATGGTATTGGCAGTGCAGGAGGGGTATCTGACAAAATGTGCCAAATCGGCTGTGCAGATCACTCTGATGTGGTGACCGTTGATAAAGAGAGCAAGCTTAAGGAGAGAGAGAGTATGGTTTGGGCAGTGAGTGTGGAGTTTAAATGTTATTTTATGTATTTTCAGTAAACAGAAAGACCTGTGAGTGTTTAATGTTACGTTATGTGACATCTAAATAAGAAGCAGTTTGTGTGTGTGTGTATGTGTGTTTTAGTGTGACTGTCAGGCACTAAGAAATATTTGGTCTGTTTTCAATGTTTGTAATGCAAGCAACTGAAAGTCTGTTTAATTATTTAAAGGAGTGATTTAGAGCAGGTGCAGAGCAGAGTTTGTTGTTAGTTTGTCAGTGACTATATGAATAAGTAGTACCATTTATACTATATGTTTACTATGTTTACTGAAAGTTTTCCAATATACAGAACTATTCAAAGGTTTGTGTTTAAGAGAAGTCTTAAAATGTTAGTAAAAGAAGTATCTTATTCTCAGCATTTTTTATTTTTTTTGCTGCATTTATTTGACCTGAAATATAGTTAAAAATAATATTGTGTAATATGATGACAATTTTCATTTTCCAAGTTGTTTTTTCTATTGTAATATTATTTACAATGTAATGCAATTAATATTTGCTAGTGTACAACATGACCAAATATTAAACTGATATTTCATTTTGCGTGAAAATTGGGACTCAAATAAACTGGGAATTACACTGTATATTTGAGGTAATACAATTTATTGGTTAAAATAAAGTACTGTGTTTAAGTAAATATCTATGCCTAAAATAAAGAGCATTATTTTTATTGACAGTACCCTAAAAATACTATTGTGTTTGCAAGTTTGCTATTTCTATGCACATAACATTGTTTATATTTAGAATGTAGAAAGATGTTAATGTATGTGCAATATTTAATATTATTGTAAACTGTATGACATTTATTGTGATTTTTCTTTTTTGTGTGTTTAGATGCCTAAGCTGAAGAGATTTCGAATGCAGCGTAAGCCATTGATCAACAAAAGTAAGACCAATGTTTCTAATTCTGATGCTTCTGTTTGTTAGAGTGAAGTCTGCAGAGGTGAATGAGGAGTTTTTCAAAGTAGCCTGCAGTGTAGTTTCAGTTGTTAAGCACAAGATACATAATGTGTGTACTTGGCAAAAATCCGACCTTCGGGACATTTGTACTGAGGGAAGTAAACGAGTTAATGATATACCTAGTTGTAAAAAAAAATGACTGAGAGTTGTCGAGAAGGTCAAATTTCTCATTTGAAAGCATGCATGCCATTTTCAATAAAACATGCCAAGTAACAATAAAAGAATCACTGACTGGAGGAAAGACAGACTTGTATGAGAAATTACAGGAGATTTTATTTGGTCATGGCGCTTCTCTGGTCAACATAAAAGGAGACACGTGTTCTATTGTAAAACATAACGATTTCTATGTTGTTGTTGACTGTAATGTTCAAAATGCACATGGTTTGGCATCAGACTTTGGAACAGCAGTTGTTGTTTTCAACACAAATTGGCAAGACCCATTTTTGCACATCGATAATTTAATGACAAGTCTGAATGCAGAAAATTTTAGTATCTGTGGCATCAATGTAAACATAACCTCATCAGATATGCCACAATTTGTTAACAGTGACATTGTTGGAGAAATTAGTGTGCATAGAGAAAATGATAGTAAAGAAATGTCAACATCTACATCATATGAAAGAGAAGGTATTAGTAGCATTTGTGGATCATTTCATCAGGGTGACCGTAAGTTCCAGTGGCCAGGGAAACAGTGTGTTGCAATTAGTTTGGCTGCTATGGCAACCCACAGTGTAGATAGTGTGTTCTCATGGGAAAGTAAAGATCTAGATAATGTCATAAATACTGGTGATGGCTTGTACACTAGTTCGCGTCAAAGTGGTTCAATCACTGATCCAACAGGGCAAAACTTGCTCTGTATTTGTTGAACACAAATGCATTCAGATTTGAATATGGTGATTTTGTTTCTGGATACGTAGATGTGGTTGATGGAGAATTTATTAGATCTGGTGCATGTATGACATTAGTCGAAGCTTTGCAAACAATGTTTGCAAAATATGACTCATGCTTTTTAACCTTGAATGGTAGTACCTGTGCTATTATTAAGCAAAATTATCAGTTTGCTGTGGTTGATTCTCATGCATGTAGTAGTGCTGGGATGGTTGATGGTGATGGCTTCAGTGTGGTTGTATATTATAATTCCCTAAGGTGTGTTTTGAGGCACATTGAAAATTTGGCTGCCTGTATTGGAGGAAACCCAAAGATCTTTGAAATAAGTGGTATTTCTTTCCCATTTAAATGTCAAAAAACATCTGATAGTTACTCCAAAAACATAAATGATAAAACTCAAAAAAAAAAAGTACTTTTCCCAACAAACAACAGACCAATGGGCTGTCCTTGTAAAACAGTTAATATTGTAGGTGATGGTAATTGTTTTTTCAGGGCAGTGGCGCAAGTAATATGTGGCACACAAAAACCTCATCGGGCAGTTAGACTTGCAATTGTAAAACATATGGAATTGCACAGTGTGCAATACAACAATCTCTTAAGATGTCAGTATGCATCTATGGAAGATTATTTATCTAGATCCAAAATGAGGTTTGTAGGGTCATGGGATACGGAAGTGGAGATTTAAGCGATGGCTAATTATTTAGGGGTAGACATTTATACATATCATAATGGCAAATGGTTAAAGTACAGTTGTATGTATGAAAGAACATGCAACCAAGGTATATATCTACAGCACTGTGATGAGAATCACTATGAAGTTGTTATTTGTGTAAAACAACCTAATAGCCAGATATGTTATAAGCTGTGCCAGAATGAAGAATGCAATGAAGGAAAACGTATGCATACAAGACAGCAAGTAAAGATAGAAAGAGAACTTGATGTGAATCCTGAAGAGCAAGATTCTGTTGCTGGAGATACAATTAAGGATGTATCGGGTAATAGGAAAAAAAATTTTTGGAAAACATATTATTTATTAAAAAGGGTAAAAAACAAAATTGATGTGCGCACAAATTTGCATAGAGTCTATATCAAGCAACATGTTTTGGAGAAGTATCATTGCAATGCAGAGGTTCAGAAACGTGAAAAATATCAATAGGACAACATATCATAGTGATGCTTTATATAAAGAGTCATTAAAACAAGCAAGTAAGATTAAATATGCTGCAAACCAGCAACATAAACATAAAGTGAATGAGTACAATCGTATGAAATATAAGGAAAATGAGCAATTCAGACGTAAACAAAATTAGTACAACAGAAAAAATACGATGACAATGAGCAATTTAAATGTAGCGTAAATGAGTACAACAGAGTGAAATATTGAGACAATGACCAATATAAGATTAGAGTGAAGAAATACAGTAGGACAAAGTACCATGACAATGAGCAATTTAAAAGCAGAGTGAAGAAATTCAGTAGGACCAAATACCATGACAATGAGCAATTTAAAAACAGAGTGAAGAAATTCAGTAGGGCAAAATACCATGACAATAAGCAATTTAAAAACAGAGTGAAGAAATTCAGTAGGGGCAAATACCATGACAATGAAAAGCATAGAAATTCTGTAAAGCAATACAGTACGTTAAAATATCATAATAGTTTGTTACATAAAGAAAATGTAAAAAGCATTAACAAGATGAAAAAAGAACAATTAAAACAAAATCAACAGGTTTTTGATTTTGTTGAAAAGCAGTTTGTAGATAAAGTTAGTTCTGGGCCAGAATTTGTTTGTTGTGTTTGCCATCGATTGTTTTTTAAAAAGCAAATATTATATTGTAGAACAGAAAATTACAATAAAGATTCAGCAGTGTCACTGACGGCTAATAGATGTATTACAGATCATTTTTTGCACAAATGTAGTGATACTTGTGTTAATCCCTGTGAACTGGCAGATTCATGTAAAGGCCAGCTTTGGATTTGCTTCACTTGTCATGCTAAACTGAAAAAAGGTGAAATGCCAGCTGAAAGCGCTGTTAACAATTTGGAACTGCAACCCATACCTGTAAAACTGCATTGTCTGAATAATTTAGAACATTTGATATCATTACATATCCCATTCATGAAAATGTTAGCTTTACCAAAAGGTGGGCAAAATGGAGTCCATGGCCCCGTTACTTGTGTGCCAGCTAATGTTAAAGACACAACAAATGTTTTGCCTAGAACAGAAACTGAAAGGTCTTTAATATGTGTAAAGTTAAAGTGGAAGTTGACATATAAAGGTCATTATAAGTATCAGTATGTGGACACAACAAATATTAAACACTGTGTTATTTGAAAAAATGTAACAGATGCTATACAGATATTGGTTTTAATGATAATTGGTTAAATGAGTTCATTACACAAGATGATGATGACGATACAGATGACATAGTGGAGACTAAATTAGAAAACATAAATATTGATGAGGAGTTACACGATAGGCAACAGCACTGTGTGTTTATGGATACGTGTCTCCAACCTGTAGACATTGGGCAAGGAGTACTTGATCAGTACTCTGACAGTATTTTAAGCCTTGCCCCTGCCGAAGGGAATAACCCAGAAGACCACAGAGATTAACATTGTCACGATATTTTAATAATCGAATTTTGCATGCAGATGGTAGATTTGCGCAAAATGTTGAATACATTTTTTATGCACAGTATTTATCAGAAATTGAACAGGTACTGTCTAATGTATCAGTCGCTTTAAGAAAAGCGCAAGGATGCAATAAGTCTACACCCAGTGAAATGTTTAAAAACAATGAGTCCTTGAGGCAAGTGCTTAATTTTGATGAAGGCTATAGATTTTTGAAGCCTATTCGAGGCACTCTGGCGAGACAGCTTGGCATTCCCACTTGGTTTTGCTCGTTCTCGTCTGCTGACATGAGATGGACAAATCTGCTGACAAGTGTTTTAAAGAGCAAATGCAGAAAAGAAACATTAGAACAATTAGAATGGGCTGAAAAATGTGAGCTTTTGCATCGTAATCCTGTCACTGCAGCTCGCATGTTTGATTTTAGATGGCATTGTTTTT
Organism: Labeo rohita; assembly: GCF_022985175.1. Lineage (NCBI taxonomy): Eukaryota > Metazoa > Chordata > Actinopteri > Cypriniformes > Cyprinidae > Labeo > Labeo rohita. Next base: position 15,459 of record NW_026129581.1, on the reverse strand, counting down.
TGAAAGAGGTGCTTATGTCTCCTGTTCAGCCCATAGGGGAAATTGTGGACTATTTTTATAGGGTGGAATTTTAACAGCGCAGTTTTCCCCATGTCCGTTATTTATTCTGGATAAAAAATGCTCCACAAATAGATAAGAATCCTGATGAAGAAATTGTCAGCTTTATAGATAAATATGTTACATGCGAGGTGCCCACTGAATGCAGAATGAAATGCAGAATGTTGTTACACCCGTGCAGTGTCACAGTAAATGTCATTCAAAAACGTGTAAAAAGAAAAACACAGTTTGTCGTTTTAATTTTCCTAAACCACCATCTGTGCGAACGTTCATATGTCGGAGAAAAGTAGAAGATGAGGAAAACCAGTCCAACAAAAGTGATTGTCAAAGTAAAAGTAAAAGTACAAATGTAAATGATAACACAGTGGTAGAATATGCTCGTGGCAAAATGACAGCAGTTAAGAAAGCAGTTTCAGAAGAGCAGTTAAATACTCTAGAAAGTTTGTTTAAAAGTGTTGGAATAAATCAGGAATTATTTGAAATGGCATATAGATGCATTAATAATAACACACATATTGTCTTAAAACGACAATTGGCTGAAGTATGAGTTTGTTGTGTTTCCAGCGAATATTCCACCCCGGTACTAAACTACCTCAACAATATTCTCACCATCATAGTAAGCCAGATCCATTGCTATTGAAACAGCTCTCACCTGATGGGTTGTGTGCGTAGTCTACCGTTTAATATTCTCTGAAGTTGTCCTGACTGGATCAGCCTGGTCCGGTCACTTGGGGCTTGGAAGGAATTCTTTCAGGTTCAGATAATAGGTTATAATAAATAAATCACTCTGAGTCATGTTTTAAGAGAGATTAAAACGAATAACCATTTGAAATGGTTTCGGTTTAATATAACAATAACTCAGAAGCAATAAATTCAAAATAACAGTGAGAAAGTCTTCACCCGAGGTGTGGCAAGGAAGAAGATCAAGCACTGGCATTTTATAGTCTGCCATAAGCATCACAAAGTCTCCTCCTTGCATGTCCATATAAGTCACACATTTGGTACATACACATACACATACACATACACATCACATCACATCACTTTTTTTGTAACGGTGAAATGAACGAGATGGAAGCAACTGCAGGTGAAACACAAAGATTTATTGAAGACAAGGTGAACACAAACTCCGTGGTGATGAGGGGATCTCTCGGCTGGGTGGCGCAGGGGCTAGATGGCTGATGGTGATGTGGTGAAAACTCCCGTGACGAAATACACATCCACAAAACGATCAACGACGAGAATATACAATCCAACAGGGAGACACGACGAAAACCAACGAAACAGTCCAGCGTCCGGTGCAACTATCAGACGGGGAAGAAGACAATGAGGTGAGTATATGTAGCTGACGGGAATGAGAGACACCTGGTGCGGGGACTGATTGGCAGCTGACGCAACGAGCATGACGTAACCACAGGACACCAAATCACGAGACCTGAGAACACAGCCGATCCATGTACCGTGACAGTACCCCTTCTCCTAGGAACGTCCCCTGACGTTCCCAGCCTCCTGTACCTGTTGATTGAATTCATCAATAAGAGAGTGATCCAGAATGTCTCTGGCAGGTACCCAACTTCTCTCCTCCGGACCGTAACCTTCCCAGTCCACCAAGTACTGGAATCCGCGTCCCCTCCGCCTAGAGTCCAGAATACGGTTGACCGAATAGGTTGGTTCCCCGTCTACGAGCCGCGGCGGTGGGGGAACCGGGACAGGCGGATTAATACGAGCAAAAAACACAGGCTTGAACTTTGAGACATGGAACACGGGATGAATCCTCCTGTACGCTGGAGGGAGATTAAGGCGGACTGCCACCGGACTAATGATCTTGGTGACAGAAAACGGGCCAATGAATTTGGGAGCAAGTTTATTCGAAACGGATCGGAAAGGAATGTTCTTAGTAGAAAGCCACACTTTGGAACCGACGACGTATACGGGGGGCCTCGACCGGTGGCGATCGGCTTTGGCCTTGGTGCGCGCTCCCACCCTGGACCAGAGTCTCGCGGGCTCTGGACCATGTGCGACGGCACCTCTGGACGAAGGCGTGAGCGGAGGGGACCGCAACTTCGGCTTCCAGACTGGGAAAAATAGGTGGCTAGTAACCTATACTACATTCAAATGGGGAAAGGCCCGTGGCCGATACTGGTAAGGAATTGTGTGCGTACTCCACCATCGACAGCTGCTGACTCCAGGAGGAAGGATTTCGAGCGACCGTACATCGTAGTGTTCTCTCCAAATCTTGGTTGGCTCTCTCAGTCTGCCCATTGCTTTGGGGATGGAACCCCGAAGAGAGACTAACAGTGGCCCCCAGAAGTCTACAAAATTCTCGCCAAAATTTGGACACAAACTGGGGCCCTCTGTCAGAGACCACGTCTGTCGGGAGGCCATGTAACCGAAAGACGTGATCAATGACCACTACCGCTGTCTCCTTGGCTGAAGGTAATTTGGGCAAGGGAATGAAATGAACCGCCTTCGAGAACCGGTCCACCACGGTCAAAACTACCGTGTTACCCTGAGAGGGTGGGAGGGCGGTAACAAAATCTAGCGCAATGTGGGACCAGGGTCTCGAAGGGATTGGCAGCGGTTGTAAGAGCCCATCTGGAGGTCTGTTAGAAGTCTTACCAATGGCACAGACTGAGCAAGCCAAAACAAAACTGCGAACATCACGAGCCATGAGTGGCCACCAAAATCTTTGCTTGACCAAATGTAAGGTGCGACTTACCCCTGGATGACATGCTACACTGGAACAATGACCCCACTGGATAACTTCGGACCGAAGACCTTCTGGCACAAACAAACGGTTAGGTGGGCAACCGGCCGGAGGCGTTACCCCATGTAAGGCTGTTTTAACCTTCGATTCGACCTCCCAACTGAGGGTAGAGACAATAAGTGTCTCGGAAAAAATACTCTCGGGAGTGGACGGGCGATCGGAGCGGTCAAAAATTCGAGATAAAGAATCGGGTTTGACATTTTTGGAACCCGGGCGGTACGAGAGAGAGAGTAAAATCAAAACGTCCGAAAAAAAGTGCCCACCTAGCCTGCCTCGAGTTCAGTCTTTTGGCGGTTCTGATGTATTCTAGGTTCTTATGATCGGTCCAAACTATAAAGGGTACCCCCGATCCCTCCAACCAGTGGCGCCACTCCTCCAGTGCTAGCTTGACTGCCAACAGCTCTCTGTTACCAATATCGTAATTAGACTCTGCTGACGACAAACGATGAGAAAAAAACGCGCAGGGATGCATCTTGTCGTCCGAGGGTGAGCGCTGGGACAGCACCGCACCTACCCCCACCTCTGACGCGTCGACCTCCACCACGAACTGACGTGACGGATCAGGGGTAACAAGGATGGGGGCCGAAACAAAGCGGCGTTTGAGGTTGGCAAACGCAGCTTCCGCTGCGTCTGACCACCTGAACGCCGTTCTGGGAGAGGTCAAGGCCGTCAGAGGCGCGGCTAGTTGGCTGTAATTGCGAATAAAACGCCGGTAAAAATTGGCGAACCCCAGAAACCTCTGTAGGGCCTTACGGGAATCTGGACTTGGCCAATCCACCACAGCCTTGATCTTCTCGGGATCCATGCGCATGCCCTCGGCCGACACAATGTACCCTAGAAAAGGAACAGACTGTGCATGAAAGTCGCATTTCTCCGCCTTGACAAAAAGCCCATTCTCTAGCAGCCTCTGAAGCACTCGTCTGACGTGTTGAACATGTTCCTGGAGAGAAGAAGAAAAATCAATATGTCGTCCAGGTAGACATATATGAATTGGTCGACCATATCTCTCAACACATCATTAACGAGTGCCTGAAAGACCCCTGGGAGTTGGACAAGCCGAAGGGCATGACCAAGTACTCAAAGTGCCCCCTGGGGGTATTAAAGGCGGTCTTCCATTCATCCCCCCTCCTGATGCGAACCAAATGATAAGCGTTACGTAAGTCCAATTTAGTGAAGACCGATGCTCCCTGCAACCTCTCGAAGGCTGAAGATATCAACGGCAAGGGATAGGTGTTCTTTACCGTGATATTATTCAGCCCTCGGTAATCAATACAAGGTCGCAGAGATCCATCCTTCTTCCCCACAAAAAAGAACCCCGCCCCTGCTGGAGAAGAGGAGGGTCGAATGAACCCGGCTGCTAGAGAATCAGAAATATATTTCTCCATAGCCTCTCTCTCAGGAATAGAAAGTGAGTATAACTTGCCCTTAGGCGGAGACGTACCTGGCAGTAATTCTATAGCACAGTCATAGGGACGATGAGGAGGGAGAGAAGCAGCCCGAGACTTACTGAACACTTCCTTCAGGTCGAGGTACTCCGCCGGCACGTTACACAGATCCGCCGCCTTCTCCTGCAACACAGACTCAGATACAGACGGACAGGCAGACACAAGACAAGACTCATGACACTTAACGTGAGATCCGTCAGTCGCCGCGCGGCCTCCCTCCCAGTGGCCGCGCGGTCAAACATCCGCTTCATCTTGGCGGCGAGCGCCAAGAACGAGGCGCAACACGGATCTTGGTTCTCCCATACCGCCGTCCCCCACAGTGCCGCCTTCCCCGTTAACAGGGTGAGCGCGAACGCCACCTTGCTCTCCTCACTAGAGAACGTGCGCGGTTGCAACGTGAAGTGCATGGAGCATCTAGTGAGGAAAGCCCGGCAAAAGTTCGGCTCACCGCTGTACAGCTCCGGTGGGGGAAGGCGGGGCTCGGACGTCTGAGCCGCTCCGGATGGTTCAGGATGGGTGGGCGGCATGGGTGGTGGGGTTGGCGCAGTGGGGAGCTGCCAGTGTTGCATCCGCTGGGTGAGCTCGGATACCTGCGCCACAGGAGCTCGGATCGCTGTTCCCGTATCCGCCGAGCTCTTCTCCTGGGATTCCAGCCGAGAGACGCAAGAACGTAAAACCTCCTCGGCCGTGGGTGGGGTGGAGCCTGCTGCTTCCATAAGTGGTCTGATAGTTCTGTAACGGTGAAATGAACGAGATGGAAGCAACTGCAGGTGAAACACAAAGATTTATTGAAGACAAGGTGAACACAAACTCCGTGGTGATGAGGGGATCTCTCGGCTGGGTGGCGCGGGGGCTAGATGGCTGATGGTGATGTGGTGAAAACTCCCGTGACGAAATACACATCCACAAAACGATCAACGACGAGAATATACAATCCAACAGGGAGACACGACGAAAACCAACGAAACAGTCCAGCGTCCGGTGCAACTATCAGACGGGGAAGAAGACAATGAGGTGAGTATATGTAGCTGACGGGAATGAGAGACACCTGGTGCGGGGACTGATTGGCAGCTGACGCAACGAGCATGACGTAACCACAGGACACCAAATCACGAGACCTGAGAACACAGCCGATCCATGTACCGTGACATTTTTGTGTGTGGGGGCCCCCGGCCTATTGCCATGACCACTCCTAAATATATGATAAGTACGGTTTTACACTCACTCAGATGTTGCAAGAGTCACAAGTTCAACCTGAGTATCACAAGTTCAAACTGTACATACACATTATCTTCAAGTGCAATCAGACAGACCCATTTTTATTTTAGTCAACTTCCATAACGCCTCTAGTATCTTAAGCAAAACATATTTTTCCTGCGCAGCAATAGCATACTGCAAATTAAATGTAACACATCTCGCATAGCCAAGCAAAGTAAAATGCAAGCAATCATCTTTTTAGAAGGTCCATCTGCAACCATGTTGCAGATGCATCTCCTTTACAACATTTTGTTTGAGCTGTTCTCACCTCTCACACACACACATTTCACATTTTAATAACCCTTAGAGGTGAGAGCAGTGGTTTGGAGTCTCAATGTTGCCAGATCCTCCATAACAGAATTCAATTCAGAATAAAAATCATTCAAAGCAATCATTTCCCTCACCAGCTTTATTATTCTCTTGTTTATGTCTCCTTGTCTTCTGATCAAGCGAATCAATTCCCTTATTTTAACAATCATCCTCTGATGCTCCTCTGGGTTTCTCTCGTCCTTCCCTCTGACGTTTCCTCCTTTCCTCTTTCTTATCCCACTTGCTTTGTTGCTTGTGTAGCATTTCTATAAACAAATCGTCGAGGTAAATTTCAAGTTTTTCTGGTTCATTATTCCTCCTATAAGATTGTTCAGGAAATGGCACATTGCCAGCTGATACAACAGGTTAATCAATATAACAAGTTTAGCCTTAAGTGCTGGAATGCTAATATGGACATTCAGTTCATAACAGATGCTTATGCATGCATCGTTTATATAATTTCATACATTTCAAAGTCTGAAAGGGAAATGGGTTTATTGTTAGCTAATGCACAGCGCGAATCAGCAAGTCAGGGTAATGTAGATGCAAGACAGGCTCTGAGGAAATTAGGTAGTGTGTACTTACATAATCATGAGGTCCCTGGTGAAAAAACAGCATATGCTGGTAGCTATGTTTTGATGCTGGGATGCTGGTTAGCTATGTTTTGATGCTGGTTTAAACTGGTCCTTTGCTGGTTTATGCTGGTCATGTTGCTGGTCAAGGACCAGCATAAACCAGCAAAGGACCAGCATAAACCAGCTAAGGACCAGCATAGACCAGCAAAGGACCAACTTAAACCAGCACCAAAACATACCTAACTAGCATCCCAGCATCAAAACATAGCTACCAGCATATGCTGTTTTTTTCACCAGGGGTTAGCGCACAAGAAGCAGTTTACAGGCTAACAAACATGCATTTAAAAGAGTGTTTGAGACATGTTCAGTTTATTCCTACCGGTGAAGATACTGTACGTATGAGTTTGCCTCTGAGTGTTATACAAAACAAGTTACGAGTCTCAGAATCTGAACAGTGAAGACATGTGGATGACAAGTTTTGTTGATCACTATAAGAACAGGCCAAATCATAGTGTTTTTGATGATATGTGCTTGGCCACATTTGCGTCCGAATATCGCATTGTGTATAAATGTCAGTCTTGTGCTAATCAAATTAAATTGGAAAACAATTTTGGCTTTATTGTAAAAAGAACACATATCGACCGGTATCACAGCGTATAATTTACAAAGTTCCACAATTCATAATACGTTTTGTATTGGAACAGATGTGAAGTTGCCATACACACCTTTGGGAGAAGAAAAATTAAATTCTTTATAGGCGAAATTCCATGGCCTTCAGATTTTAATTATAGATGAGATCTCAATGGTAGATCATAAACTGCTGGCATACATTCATGGAAGATTACGTCAAATTAAACAAACTGGAGACTTTTCTCCTTTTGGTAATGTTTGTGTTATAGCGGTCTGGGATTTTTTCAGAAACCATTATATATGGAAGAACCAGGACTCGGTCTATGGACTAATTGTTTTACTGTCGTGGAGTTAACACAGGTAGTACGGCAGAAAGACAGCAAATTTGCTGAATTATTAAACCGTTTAAGGAAACGAAGTAAAAAATCTCCATTGAGCAAAGAAGATTTTGAGATCTTAGCAAAATGTGACACAGGTGAGGAGGATAATGATCCTTTACACATTTTTGCCACATGATGAAGTACATGAGCACAACCTAAAGCAGTTAATTAATACCTGCTCAGAGGCTGCAACTAAAAAGGCAGAAGATTTTGCCCGTAGTAAGAAGACTGGCAAAGTAGAGTTAATTGCTGGTCATCATCTAAAGGTTTACAACACGTGCTTGCCAGCAACGTTGCTTTTAGACATAAATGCACGTATCATGTTGGTTAAAAACATTGATGTAAATGATGGCTTAGTTAATGGAGTTTGTGGCACAGTGACACACATTGTGCGTGCCATAAAAAATAAGCTACCTGAAACTGTGTACGTCCATTTTGATGACAGTCATGTAGGGTTTAAAAGGCATAAAGAGTGTTTGGCTGAGCCAGCAAAATTGTTTAACTCAACTCCTATACACGTTTCCTTTAAAATTGGCTTGAGTATGCACAGTCCATAAAGTACAGGGTTTAACAGTTGATTCTGCTGTCGTTAGTTTAAAAAAAGTTTTTGCCGCTGGCCAGGCTTATGTTGCACTGAGTCGAGTAAGAAGTTTATCTGGCTTGACTATTAAAGATTTCAATGAAAAAAGTATTTATTGTAATGAGAAAGTTTTTGAGGCTGTACAAGAAATGCCATGTTTTATGATACATGATGACTTATATTTCACAGCACAACACAATTCTTTTTCACTGTTTTTGCTGAATGTACAGAGTTTGTGTTGTCATAAACAAGATGTGTCTGTTTGTGTTCAAACCTACATGTATTGCTTTAACTGAAACATGGCTGCCTCAATCCTATCTGTCTGAAAATGTGCACTTAGAAAACTACACACTTATGGGTCTTTCTTGTTGTGCTGCATGCACAAGCAATTGTCCCCCTTTCAAGGATTTGAAAGCACAGCAACATGGTGGAGTTGGGTTATATGCAGCATGTAGTGTAGCAAGTACTATTATAACATTTCCAAGTTGATTAATTTGGTATCAACAATTTGCAATAAAGCTGTGTTTGTAGGTGATTTTAATAATGACGCATTGAAGTCCCAATCCCTCTGCTCGTTTATGGCAGACAAGGGATATATTCAACTTGTTAAAGAACCAACAACTGAGAAAGGAACCTTAATTGACCATGTGTATGTAAAAAACATTGAAAACTTTTCAGTGCACACAAATGTTGTGCCCATTTATTTTAGTACACACAAGGGTGTTTTTTGTTCCTTTGAAGACATGCACATTTAATTTTTTTTGGAAAACTTTTTAAATAATAATGGCTTACGGGTTAAATGACAGTTTACACCTGTTGTTTTAATCTAAATACTTGTTGATTTATTCATGATTTGACAAAAAAACAGTTGCGGTTGTTGGTGTAAGAATGAAGGACCATGATGAAAGAGCTTATCTCTTATGGTCTGGATCCTGTCTATCACAGTGTTTGGTTCATTGTATTATAAATGTCCATATTACTGCATGAGAACATTAGTGGGTTTCACAGATGCGCAGATACATTGTGCAATTCTGAATGTGCTACACACAGGTGAGTGATCTGGACAAACCACTTGTGAAACACACCCTTTTCTCTCTAAATGCACCAGACACTTTTTTAGAAACACTCCATGTTACAACAAAAGCATTGTGCAACTCTTAGTTGTGCTACACACAGGTGAGTGGGCTAGACAAACCACCTGTAGAACAAACTCTTTCCTCTCTAAATGCTTTAGGCACTTTTTTAGAAATACTTCGTGTTACAACAAAAGCATTGTGCAACTCTTAACTGTACTACACACAGTTGAGTGGGCTAGACAAACCACCTGTAGAACAAACTTTTTTCTCTCTAAATGCATTAGGCACTTCTTTATAAACACTCCATGATACAACGAAAGCATTATGCAACTCTTAACTGTACTACACACAGGTGAGTGGGCTAGACAAACCACCTGTAGAACAAACTCTTTCTTCTCTAAATGCATTAGGCACTTTTTTAGAAACACTCCATGTTACAACAAAAGCATTGTGCAATGCTTAACCCTTTCGCACGTAAATTCTGAATTACAATAAATAATTACAAGCATGCAGTGAATATGTGTAATAGGGGTGGAGCCGAACCCGAATACGGTATTCGGAACGGCACAAATAGGGTGTTTTTTACAAATACTTATTTCGAACAAATACTTAAAAAATATTTGTATTCGGGAACAAGAAAAACTTTATATCAAAAAGCTGCGTTTCCTCATGAGTCACTGACACTGTGCTCCGCTGAAACTCGGAACCGGCCGTTTTTTTCTCTCTTAACCAACCTCTGTTCCAGATTTGCACAAACTACATTGCAATTAGGGGTGTGTGATATGACGATTTTTGATTGTGGAAAATTAAAATGTCTCCACAATCTGCTTTTGAAGAAATGTACTATATTTTGTGCTACAGCGCACATTCTGTCAGATGCAATTCTGGCGCCTCTGTCTCAATATACTGTACAACGCGGCACATTCACATCAAATGATAACTCCACTCACGCAGGTGCGTAATTTCCACTGGGGACACACTTTTCAAAATCCCGTTTGTGTCCCACCACTTTTAAATTGCTTTGTTAAACTGATGTCTTTTATTGTAGAATGCACGCTCAGCACCGCAGAGAGTTTCGCGCCATCGTTAAAACGAAACCGAAAGTAAAACGCGCGCGCGCATTCAAAAGCAATTTTAAATACCCCACGTTTAGAGAGCGACTCCCCAGTTAACCTTAGCTTCCCGTCACTCATTAACTTAGCTAAAACACCTCACATGTATTTGGACAACCAAATAGAAAAGAGTGCGGCTGCTGCTGAGCCATCTCTTGGTCCTCCACCAGCCAAAAAAAGTGTGTAGAAGTGTAACGCAAAAAAACTGTATTTTTACGCCTATTTTGAATTTTACTCGAATACAAATACAAATACAAATACTTTTCCCCCCTCAACAAATACAAATACAGATACAAATACCGGCTGCTTTGCACACCCCTAATGTGTAATAATGTGGATGTTCACATGTCTGCTGTTGTTTGTCAGCACTGTTTAGCACATTGCCCCTTTTGCATTTAAAGTTATATAACGTTACCTAACTTACCATTAGCTTGCTCAAATGTTGTTGATAATAAGGGAAATATAAATGTAGCTGTTTTCTGCATTGTTACTAAGAAATATGTGTATAAGTTTAGCATTATTCATTCCATAAAACATGCCATTTGTTAAAAAGAAAATGTTTTATTACATTTCTTTCAGTCTAGAATTCCTGTTGTTTATAAATCACAAAATGTACACATTTCATAGATGTTTTATTACATTTCTTTCAATCTAGAGTTCCTGTAGTTTATAAATCACAAAATGTACACATTCTATAGATATTTTATTATATTTCTTTCAATCTAGAATTCCTGTTGTTTATAAATCACAAAATTTACACATTTTATAGATGCTTTATTACATTTCTTTCAATCTAGAATTCTTGTCATTTGTAAAGTATAGTTAATGTTTTTTTTTTGTTTTTTTTTAATTGACAAAATTTATTAAAAAAAAAAAAAAAAAAAAAAAAAAAGTACAAATTTAATTGCTAACTCTTCACAATCTTTTCTTTATTTACAGGCTTAATAATGCTTCAGTGTGTGGTACTCCTCAAAACATGGGACAGCGCACAAGGGAGTGTTGCATGGCACACACATGTATTTGGTGAGGCGCCTCTGCTTGCTCTTGCGTGTACTGGAGAGGCAGACCTTGCAGTGTCACCTGGTCCGGCTGCCCTGGGAAGTGGTCTGAGGTACTTCAGATGGAAAATGCCTGGCTGTAAGGCGCAAAGGAGTGTCCAAAGCAGGACGACCCCCTTTGGATGGACATCGGGATGTGCTGTACTCCTCCAGCACCCCTCTCATTAGGTTAATCCTGATCCTTGCATGGAGGTGATTTCCTTCCCTATTAATAGTAAAGCACATCAATGTTGCGCGAGGAGGGTATAATAGTATGTGACAGTATATGTGGCCCTGCACCACAAAACAAGTCTTATGTAGTCTTATGTAGCTATAGCCAAAAATACATTGGATGGGTAAAATTTGGATTTTTCTTTTATGCCAAAAATCATTAGGATATCATGTTCCATTAAGATACTTTGTAAATTTCCTACCGTAAATGTATCAAAACGTAATTTTTGGTTAGTAATATGCATTGCTATGACCTTCATTTGGACAAGTTTAAAGGCAATTTTCTCAATATTTAGATTTTTTATTTTATTTTTTTTTTTGCACCCTCAGATTCCAGATTTTCAAACAGTTGTATCTCTGCCAAATAGTGCCCTTTCCTAACAAACCATACATCAACAGAAAGCTTATATATTAAGCTTAAATAAATCTCAATTTCGAAAAATGTACACTTATGACCAGTTTTGTGGTCCAGGGTCACATATTCTATTTATTATTGTGAATTTGTTAATTACAGTTTAGTTTACATCAGTTGACAGTAGGGTGTGAATGTGTAAACATGCATTTTATATTTTAAAACATTTTTATATTTTTTATAGCATTTTTTTTTAAATATAAAATATATGTTTTTTTGCAACAGTAATGCTAACAACAATAAAAATACCTTTATGTCATTAAAACAGTGACATCTGCTGACGGCAGATCTATCTTGTTTATAGTTATTCTTTAATTTGTGTACATTTCTTACCAGTAAGTTGCCGGTAGACAATTTGGCTGTTGAGTACAACTGTGTCAAGCAAGTAAAAGAAAACCTTCTTGTACCACTTGGTGGACTTTCTGGTGCATTCAAGAAAACCAGTCATCATATCAGCTTTGTCAACAGCCCCCATTTTTTGTTGTACTCCAGCACACACACTGGCTTCATCTTTGGTTGCCCAGTGATGTGATCAGTCTTCCCTGTGGCTGCCATTCCAGTTGGGTGGACTGTGGTAAGGACATGAACATCCCTCTTATCATGCCATTTGACTGCCAACTGTGATCCATTTTCTCTGAAATCTACTTCTCCCTTTGTAATTTTTTTAGTGAATGTTGGCATCCCTTTCCTGTTTGGACGCACAGTCCCACAGGCTCCAGTGCCAAGAGACAGGAGATGCTGGAAAAGTGTGGGACTGCTGTACCAGTTGTCCACATAAAGGACATGGCCTTTTCTGAGGTATGGTGCTAGCAGTGTCATTACGACAGACCCAGAAAGTCCAAGCCCTTGGTAGTGTTGGATGTCAGTGGTAGATCCAGAGTAGATGATCATGTCCTGCCCGTAGCCAGTGAGCACATCACACAGAACAAAAAATTCAACCCCAAATCGGTTCCTTTTTGATGGAATGAACTGACGAAATGCCAGCCTGCCTTTCCACTTCATCAGGGACTCATCCACGCAGAGATCTCTGTATGGCACGAAGTTGCGACTAAAAGAGGAGGTGAGGGCACTGAATACTTTTCTGATTTTTTTCAGAGGGTCATTAAACATTTCTGTTGTGTTGTTTGCAAAGTGAAGGCAGCGGAGGAGGATGAGAAAGCGGTCCTGTGAAAATAAAGACCGGAAGAATGGTGTCAAGAGCATGGGGTCTGTGCTCCAATAATCACGGAGCGATGGTTTTCTTACCATTCCCATTAGCAGAACTGATGCCAGAAATGTGTACATTTCAGGTATGCTTGTAGCAGCCCATTTAACCATTTTCCCTTTTGTCTCCTCTTCTTGTATTTCTGAGGCATACCGATTTGTTTCCTCAACAAGTTCTCTGACGACATTATCCGTGAGGAACATTTTAAAACAGTTCACCTCACTGGGGGATTCTGGAGGATTTTGCACTCCACACAGTTGGTCACCGAACTCCCCTGGGCCTGGAGGATTAAAAAGGTTTGTTACCTTCCAGGATGATGAATTTGTGCCATCTGCCTCAGCAAAAACATGGGCGGATGTTGTGGAAGTCTCTTCATCTTCAGTCCTGTCAAGAGTTCAAGGTTTGCGGGAAGGTCCTCATCGCTGTCACTGTCTGCTTCACTGTCAAAATCCTCATCAGAATTAAAAAAAAATCTCCACAATTTCCTCGTTTGTGAGTTTTCTACTTTTAAATTGACTGACAGACATTTTTTTCTTATTAAATTAATAAAAAACTGTTTTGAATGTATGTAAATTCGTTGTCAAATAAGGCATTGCGAGTGTGAGGTAAAAGTGACGTCAGCTTGACGTCACTCCTTAGTGAAAAAAAGACTGCAATGCATGACTGTTTTATATATTTTATAATTATTTTAAATTTTTTTTTTTTACAGAACATTTCCAAATTTTTAAATTTGGGCTATGGGCTAAACACAGGCTATGGGCGCCTCCATTATTTGTTTACACCTCTGTCAGGAGGTAAAAGCCTGCTGGATTTACAACACACAAGATCACCCACTTTTCCAGAAAAACATGTAAGTTGCTGGCTAACTGGCAAAGGAATAAACATAGCTATATCTAAACATTGTGTGTCTGATGTGAATAAAACTTCCCCTTATGTTTGAAAGGTTATTTTGCTTCCGTTGTAGAGGGCAGTGTGCAATTATACAATACATTTGCTTTTTCCTACTATTTATGTGTTTATGTAATGTAAGGAAAATTAAATAAACATGCTTAAAAACACTGAATGCGTCAGTCTATTGATCAGTGCAAATTAATGCGGGAAAGCGGATTTGAATTAAGCAGCTGATCACGTGATGAACCTTTGAATCACACCAGTGTGATCGTACTCTCCAGGGACCAGCCAAGAATGATCACACCGGTGTGATTGTACGGGTAAAAGGGTTAACTGTGCTACACACAGGTGAGTGGGCTAGACAAACCACCTGTAGAACAAACTCTTTCCTCTCTAAATGCTTTAGGCACTTTTTTAGAAATACTCCATGTTACAACGAAAACATTGTGCAACTCTAACTGTGCTACACACAGGTGAGTGGGCTGGACAAACTGCCTGTAAAACACACTCTATTCTCTTTAACTGTACCAAACCCTTTCTTATAAACACTCCATATTACACGAACTTAAGACGTAAAAGTTTACTTATTAATGCACTATGAATCATAATTCACTATGTGCTACTTAACCTTACATACCTCTTTTGTACAATATCATACACAGTTATTATATAAAGTACTATAGTCTATAGGTTATATGTATACTCAACTACTTATAGTACATGTATAGTTTACACTATTTAAATTATATATATTATACAACTATATGTAGTATATGTATAGTTAGATTATTGTTCTGTGTGTTTTGTTTTGTTTTGTTTGTGTTATAAATGTCCATATTACTACATGATAACTGTACAAGGTTAATTTCATTCTCATATGCTCAAATAACCAAAACTACATTTTACTGATAACTGATAAATATCATACATTCTTTTAAAAACACATTACAAAAACAACACCTGAAACACCTTCGTTTTTCTTGCATTGCAACAGCATGTGTTCAGAATAACTTCACATATGTAAAATATAAATAAAGTAACACTTGGTAAGCAGCAATTTCAGGTAAAAATTAGTGAATATATTGTATAAATACACTTTTATACTTGGGCATAAATGCATTTTAATAAAATCACTGCATAATTGTGAGAATCCAAATAATAACAAAAAGCAAAAACACACTGGTAATGGTACTCCAGATTACCTATCTGGATGGGGTTCAAGTCCCTGCGGTGTATTTGCTTGTTATTATTAGCTTTACTGCTACAATATCTAATTTTACACACTACTAAATGCTAGAGTTGGGGTACTCCCCAGCCAACATTTGTATGTGGGGCCCATATGGGTATGAACTGGGCTGAAAAATGGGCCCCATATAGGATTGTCCGCGGGTTCCGTAATGGCCCCATGTTATCTGCCCACGTGGATTTCATATAGGATTGAACTTGCCACAAAGTGGGACCCAACTGAGCAACATGCACAAGACTCATCTTGGTCC
>NW_026129580.1:0-45366 GCF_022985175.1 Labeo rohita | reverse complement strand
CAATCCACAGATGAGATTATATAGTTCTGGTCTCCTGCACTGTAAACATGATTTCCATCTTTATTCCAGATGTACTGCCAGTCTCTTGTCTGCTGTATGTGACATGTGAGAGTGACTTTCTCTCCTCTGAACACATTTTTATCAGGATGAACACGAACTACTGTCACTGTGAAATGATCAAACAACACAATTCATGTGTTAAAAGTCAAAATGAGGTTTTCACTTTCAGTCAGCAGTACAGTATCTGTTCTGACCAGCAGGTGGAACTATTTTCATCCACAGATTTCAACAAACTATTATTTATTTATAGCGGATGAGACAATAATGGGCTACAACACAATCAAACTGAAAAATGATGTCTGTGTCTGTTCTCAGTCTTTCATCTCTTACACATTTTCATAACAAAACCATATTGAATGAATAACACTACAGATAGTAGATGCACAAGATCTTACAGACACACAGTCATTAATTACAGTGACAATTGTTGCATTAATCTAGCTTGCTCTTCTAAATTAACATTCATTATTATAATAAAATAAAATAGTAAAACTTTATTTCAATGACCAATTCTCACTATTAATTAGTTGTTTATTAGCATATTGGCTGTTTATAAGTACTTATAAATCACATAATAATGCTAAAAATAAACACACAATAAAAAAAGTATTATGGAGTGAACATCAAAATTAGTGAATAAATGCATTTAATAAAAACTTAATTTTAATTTTTATTAATATATTTCACTTAAATGCATTTATTCATTTCTTTTTATTCTATTTTTCATTACTTAATTTGTATTAAATCCATTTATTCATTTAATATGTTCACTTCATTATTTATTATACTTAATTTCATTAAGTTTTTTATTAAATGTATATACTTCATTTTTATAATTCATTTTACTTAGTTATTTTTAAATGTATTTATTTTATTTTTTTATTAATATATTTTACTTGATACAGTTAACAAATAAACAATAAAATGAAGTAAATAAATACATTTAATGCAAACTTAATGAAATTAAGTATAATAAATATGAAGTGAACATACTGCATAAATCAAGTGAATAAATATATTTAATAAAAATTAAATAATGAAAAAAAAAAATAGAATAAATTTAATAGAAAATAAATAACTAAAGTAACATTATAAAATTAGTGAATAAATGCATTTAATAAAAACTTATAAAATTTTTTTTTATTAATATATTTTACTTAAATGCATTTATTCATTTCTTTTTTATTCTTTTTTTCATTTCTTAAATTTTATTAAATTGATTTATGCATTTAATAGATTCACTTCATTATTTATTATACTTCATTTCATTTGTTTTTTTTAATGTATTTACTTCAATTTAATTTATATATTTTTACTTAGTTATTTTTAAAACTATTTATTTAAATTTTATTAAAATAAAATTAATAAATGTAACAAATAAATTATAAAATGAAATTAAATAAAAATACATTTAAAAAACTTAAGGAAAATAATTTGGTTGACCAGTGGTTTGGATAAATAATATGTATTAGAATACATAAAATAAGTAGCTTGACCAAAGTTCAGGGGAAAAGAGTTTATTGAAGAAAGTCGTTTAGCATAGCCGTCTTCTAGATCTTAACCCGTGTAAGGGTTCCTAGTTTCTTTCAAAGTTCTTCATAGCTTCTCCTTAGCTTCTCTCTAGCTTCTGCATAGCTTCTATATAGCTTTTCATAGTTCTGTCTTTAAGACAGAACTTTATACCTAAAGACAAATGGCTAGAAACAATAGATACTATCAGGACCTCCCGCTGGAGATCCTGCAATCTACAAGAAGTTCCTGAGAAATGCTGTTCCTTTGTTATTCTAAATGTATGGACCATTTGGTTCACACCTTTACAGAGACAGTTCCTTTTGATTCCATCTGGGGCACAGTCACAATGTAAATGCATTTTTCTAAAACTACACATAATCTTTCAGAACATAATGATAAATCTGGGAAATATCTTGCTAATCTACTTAAACAAAATAAAGAGAAAACACTGATAACCACCATTAAAAATTTAGAAAATAAAATAATACATAATCCACAAGAAATATATAAAACTTTTAGGACTTTTTATAAATCATTATACAGTAATACACAAAAGGAAAATAGAAGGAAAACGGATTTATTCTTAAAAAGCACCAGATTACCAACATTAAATCCCATACAAATACAAACACTAGAAGAGCCATTAACAATAGAGGGATACAGGAAAGCACTTTTTTCATTATCAAACAATAAAGCTCCAGGCCTAGATGGTTACCCATCAGAATACTATAAACACTTTTGGTCAACAATCTCACCATTATTTCATAGAATGACAGAAGACATAACGCATCAGTCTGCTATACCACAACATATGAACACAGCATTAATTACAGTATTGCTAAACCAAATAAAGATCCATCTCTATGCTCCAGTTATCACTTATAAACACAGATATGAAAATAATCAGTAAAGCTCTAGCAACACGTCTAGAATCAGTCATGCCAACTCTTATTCATCCAGACCAAACAGGCTTTATCAAAGGACGGCACTCCTCAATAATACACGTAGATTATTCAACAAAAACTCCACTAAACAAAAAACAAATACAGTTATTGTCTCACTTGATGCTGAAAAAGCATTTGACAAGGTAAACTGGCACTTTCTATATGCAACATTGGAAAAATATGGATTTGGGAATTCTTTCATACACTTAATGAAGTTATTATACAGCACACCGTCAGCATCAGTTATTACAAACTATATCATATCACCACCATTTCTACTACAACGAGGGACTAGACAAGGATGTCCTCTATCTCCACTACTCTTTGCACTATTTAAAGAAGCCTTAGCAGTGGCCATCAGACAAACTGACAATATTGTAGGATATAGATGTGACAATATCAACCATAAAATATATACAAAACCCAGAGAAATCACTGACAGAAATCATCAAACTCATTAATGACTACTCAAACATATCTGACTACTCTATAAACTGGAATAAATCTGTATTACTTCCGTTAAATAAAGACTTTGAAATCACCAAAATTAAGTACAACCAATTTACAATAGGTAACATTACATACCTAGGAATACACTTCTCCCCAAATATATCAGATCTGTTTGAGCTTAACTTTACTTCAGTATTAAAAACAATAGAGAATGATTTAAAGCACTGGTTGAATCTCCCATTATCAATTATTGGACGAACAGCCACAATCAAAATGTCTATTTTACCGAAAATAAACTATTTAATCACAATGATTCCAATACAACCTACCAAAAAATGGTTCAATACACTCAATAGCATATGTATACGTATGTGTGTGTATATATGAATTGTTTATGTATGATTATGTAAATTTACATAGATACAGCATTAATGCATAGAATTGATGATTGTTATTACTCCCCCTCTCTCAATTTTTATTTATTTATTTATTATTATTTTTTTCCCTCTTTCTCTCCTTCTTCTCTTCTGGTCTCCATTGTTTTTAAGGTTAAGATGTTTATGTCTTTGGAACAAAAGTTTTTAAAAATTCAAATCAGTCTTAAAGATATGATAGATGTAATAAATAGATAGATAGATAGATAGATAGATAGATAGATAGATAGATAGATAGATAGATAGATAGATAAATGGCTGACTAACTTAAGATTAGTCTAAACCTTTCATGCAACTGGCCCCAGGTTTAATGTGATTCAACATCAGATCATCTGAAACAATCATCAGACTTACAGTGAGTGTGATATTTTTTGTTCCCCTAAACTTAATATTATTTTATGTTACACAGGGAACTTAAGAAGCTTGTAGATTCAGTGTCACATCTGAATCTCATTTTCATGTAGTTTAGGAGTTTATGAGGACAATGATATTCAACTCACCCTTCACAGTGAGATAAAAAGCAGAGCTGAAATGTGATGATTGTGGTCTTCCATCTCTCTGTCCTTTACACCAGTACTGACCCTGATCAGATGTAATTGCTTTTACAATACTGAGAGTGTCTCCATTTACAGTGTAATGATCAGACGTCTGTAACACTGGATTGTCTCTGTTGCCTTTATACCACTCATATCTCCAGTTACTGTGATCAGACTTTATCACACACTTCAGATTGACTGTCTCTCCAGTGAATACAGGACTGTCTGGTGTCACAGTCACTGTAGATGTGGGTAAATCTGTGAACAGAAGAAAACAGACTCTTGAAAATGGAATATCTGACTTAATGTAGTTCAGGGGTCACCAAACTTGTTCCTGGAGGGCCAGTGTCCTGTAAAAACTGAACACACATGCCTGACAAAAGTTGTAAGACCTGATTAGCTGGTTCAGGTGTGTTTGATTAGGGTTGGAGCTAAACTCTGCAGGGACACCAGCCCTCCAGGACCGGGTCTGGTGACCCCTGATGTAGTTGATAGTGATACAGTAATGAGTAAAATGTGATACATTATAACAAAAGTTGTATTTTTTTTTCTTAATTGGTTTATTTTGTTTGTCAAATTAAATGGATTTTGAAAATAAAATGAGAAAGTTATTAAAACATTATTGAACAGTTCCTGTTCTGGCCGGTGGAACTGTTTTCAGTCAGAGGTTTCAATTTTCAAAGCATTTATTAAACATGACGACATACTGTATAAGCTTAGAATGTTTTTAATCTCTGTATATTTATGTGTATCATCAACTATATAAACTAACTTCACAACTTTCACTGATCAACTTTCTCTGTCAACTCAGAGTTTATGGAGCGTGTGCACATGAAAATGTGACATCATTAGTGAACAGCCAATCACACGCCTTGAAACTGTGATTCACTTCTCATGAGAGCCAATCACTGCCAAAGATTAAAAGACTGAAAAATATGAAGAATTTAGACACATTTACACAGAAAGATGAAAAGAGCTGTCCATGAAAGAGGACAACTTAAAGAAAACATATCAGTGAAAGTATCAACAAAGTCAGATCAGATTGGTTTGGTTTTGTCAACTCAAGTCTAATCCTGTAATCCTGAGTTTGTTGAACCACCATCATGATACAAACCACAAACATGTGTTTCACAAAATCATCATTAGAAAACAGATACAAGTTCCATTAAACTCTATTGGTAAAGACAGAAACTGTGATCATAGATGATTTTGGGAAACAAACCTCAGTTAGACTTTATTTCAGTAAAGTTCTTATTGAGAATGAACAGAGGTTTAGATGTTGATATTGTTGAATTTAAAGTCACCACATGGTCAGTGTTTGCTTTAGTTCGGCTCTTGACCCTTAACTTCTTTAACATGACATTTTTCTTTTTATTTTTCTGGCTGCTGTAATTGTGTTTATAAGCCACATTTGTTATGGTTAAAAAAGCCAAAATAAATGAGATCAGCTGATGATGGTTGATTCTAGAGTTTAATATATGTGTGATGTGTTATTAATCTCACGTTATTGATTATAGTAGTTTGATAATAATGTTTTTTGAATGAGTTTAAAAACACAAGTCTGTATTATTCAGACACACACAGACAACATGAATCAGTGAATGAACCTCAACAATGATGACAATCAACATAAAGCTTCATGCTGCAGTGCATGATGGGAACCACCATAATACAAACTCATCCATGACTCCCAGCATGCACTGCGACATGAATAATTTATACAGTTGAACTGTCTTAGTATTTTTCTTATTATTTGCTTTTATTTTGCTGTTGTTTTGTTGTGACTTTAGCTTGTTTTATGTTCAGAGTTGATCTGTTTATGTGAATTTGTTGATTGTCATGATTGTTGAGATTCATACACTGATTCTTAATGTCTGTGTGTGTCTGAATCTTTCAGTGCTTCAAACATTTTTGTGTTTAAAAAGTCCTTCAGATCACTGCTGGATCTCTTGCTTTAGTATCACAGGGTTTGTGTTGTAAAACTGTATTAATAACACTTTTGATCATTGAATAGACTTTGAGTGAGATCTGTGAATTAATGATATAATCATAATTAATAGACAAAAACCACCTGATCACCTTTGATTTGATCTTCCTTTGCAACAAATAATGTGTTTTTAAACACACAGTGTTACAAAAGACAGAGAAAACTAAGACTAAGTCAAAGGTCAAGAGTTCAACTAAAGCAAACATGGTGATTTCAAACGAAAATATCAATTTTAGTAAAACCCTCATCATCTAAACCTTTTCTAATTATCAGTAAGAACGTCTGTATACATATGGAAAAAAAAAAAAAAAAAAAAAAAAAGTAAGTGCAGCTGGTGTTGAAGATTGAATGTGTTCTTCATATAAAGCTGTTCAGTCAGTTGTTAGTAACAGTCAGTCAGTTTCTGTTACAGCAGGTGTTTGTCACTAATGACACTCAGTGTCTGAATTCACTAAATTCATTTTTATTGTGGTGGACTATAGTAAACCCATGTAGAGAAGAGTGAAACAAACATACATGTATTTATTCATTTGTTTGTTTTTCTAAGGCTTTGGTTCTCTCACTTTTGACATTGCTGCTAAAGATCATTAATTATTTGTAAAAAGGACAAAACAATCACAACAGATAAATGTCAGGAATAAAAAAAAATAAAAAAGAAGCAAGTGGAAACTATTTAAATGCTGAAGTTAATGTGAGATTTTGAGGCTTGAACCTTATATTTATCTTAAAATACTTCTAAAAATATATTGCGAGTATCTGATTACTAATGTAGATTCAATGTGCACATTAATGCAGACAAAACATATTTTTATAAATCTCATTTACTAAAATGAATATAAAATCTAGGTCACTTTTTTTTTAAATCAGAAACAAACTGTGGTAACATAAGTTAAATGCTGCAGACAATACAGTGTTAAGAAAAACAAACAGTGATTCTGTTGAAGAACAAATGAACACACTCACCTGATACTGTCAGTTTAACTCCATCACTGGACTCTGAGTGATGTGGATACTGAGATCCATTACATCTGTACACACCACTATGAGACCAATCCACAGATGAGATTATATAGTTCTGGTCTTGTTCTGCACCGTTAACTGGTTTTCCGTCTTTATACCAGTTGTACTGCCAGTCTCTTGTCTGCTGTATGTGACATGTGAGAGTGACTTTCTCTCCTCTGAACACATTTTTATCAGGATGAACACGAACTACTGTCACTGTGAAATGAGCAAACAACACACTTCATGTGTTAAAACTCAAAATGAGGTTTTCACTTTCAGTCAGCAGTACAGTATCTGTTCTGACCAGCAGGTGGAACTATTTTCATCCACAGATTTCAACAAACTATTATTTATTTATAGCGGATGAGACAATAATGGGCTACAACACAATCAAACTGAAAAATGATGTCTGTGTCTGTTCTCAGTCTTTCATCTCTTACACATTTTCATAACAAAACCATATTGAATGAATAACACTACAGATAGTAGATGCACAAGATCTTACAGACACACAGTCATTAATTACAGTGACAATTGTTGCATTAATCTAGCTTGATCTTCTTAATTTAACATTCATCATTAAAATAAAAATTTATATTTTTATAAAATAAAATAAAATGGTTAAGCTTCATTTGAAGGACCAATTATTTTTAAAAGTTTATTTAAAATGTTTTTAGCAGCATATTGGCTGTTTATAAGTACTTATAAATAATAATAATTAATGCTAAATAATAAACACATACTAAAAAAAGTCATATGAAGTGAACATATCAAGTGAATAAATAAATAGATTTAATAAAAAAGTAAGTAATGAAAAAAATAGAGTAAATGTAATAGAAAATAAATAACTAAATAAGTAACATTAAAAATTTAGTGAATAAATGCATTTAATAAAAAAAATTAATTTTTATTTTTATTAATATATTTTACTTAAATGCATTTGTTCATTTCTTTTTATTGTTTTTTTGTCATTACTTACGTTTTATTAAATCTATTTATGCATTTAATATATTCACTTCATTATTTATTATTCTTCATTTCATTAGGTTTTTATTAAATGTATTTACTTCAATTTATAATTTATTTTACTCAGTTGTTTTACTTATTATTTATTTTTTTTTTTTTTTTTAATTTTTTTATATGAATAAATACATTATGAAAACATAATACAGTGAATAAATAATAAAATAAAAACTATAAAATAAATAAAAAATAAATAAATTTAATAATAAATAATTAAGTAAACATATTAATGAAATAAATAAATAAATAAAAAATAATTAATGAAAAAATTGAATAAATTTAATAGAAAATAAATAAAGTAACATTATAAAATAAGTGAATAGTGAATAAATTAGTGAATAAATAAATTAAATGCATTTAATAAAAAACTATATTATATATTTCACTTAAATGCATTTGTTCATTTATTTTTAATATATTTTTTCATTACTTAATTTTTTATTAAATCTATTTATTCATTTAATATATTCACTTCATTATTTATTATACTTAATTTCATTAAGTTTTTATTAAATGTATTACTTATTTTTTAATAATTTATTTTACTTAGTTATTTTAAATGTATTTATTTTAAATTGTATTAATATATTTTACTTGATACAGTTAACAAATAAACTATAAAATTAAGTAAACAAATACATTTAATGCAAACTTAATGACATAAAGTATAATATATAATGAAGCAAACATATTGTATAAATCAAGTGAATAAATAAATAGATTTAATAAAAATAATTAATGAAAAAATAGAATAAATTTAATAGAAAATAAATAACTAAAGTAACATTATAAAATTTGTGAATAAATGCATTTAATAAAATCTTAATTTAAATTTGTGTTAATATATTTTAAATGCATTTGTTCATATTTGAAATCAATGTCTGACTAAACTTTTACTGCATCTAGGTGAAAAAAGTGCAGTAAAATACACTTTACTTCAGTAAACTTAGTGCACTTCCATAATGTACTTAAAGTGCTCTATTTCCACACACTAACTTTGTACTTAATATACTAAACTAAACAAACCAACTATAGAAGTCCAAACCACATTAGGTCAAACACAGCCTCACTTCCTGTTTGACACTGACAACACCAACTTAATTGTGACTTTATAGTGGCCAAAACAATTTGAACACTTAGAGTGTTTTCAGAAAATATTTTAAATGAACAAACCCTAGTTTAGTTAAAGTCTGCATGAACCAGAAGTTGCTACCGACTTTATTTCAGAATAGTGACGTATTTACAACTGACACAGAATATTGAATATAGGGCTGGTTTTATTTTACTGCTCCTCCTCTCTGTCTCTCACTCATGACAACAGAACAGTTTGAAGACTGTAAAGGATGTTCAGCACAATCTGTCAAACTGACGTCATCAGAGAAGGAATGACATTACAGAGAAGAAGAAAATGTATAGGTTTGGATTAAAGATTGCCAAAACTTTTTTTGCTTTTCATGATTGCGACGTTGGGTGACAAAACTTTGATGTTAATCCAACATCATCTAATGCAGGGATAGGCAACGTCAGTCCTGGAGTGCTGATATCCTGCAGAGTTTAGCAAAAACAACCCTCACCTGCCTGTAGCCCTAGTGATCCTGAACACCTTGATTAGTTTGTTCAGGTGTGTTTGATTAGAGTTGGAACTAAACTCTGCAGGTCATCGGCACTTCAGGACTGACATTACTTATCCCTGATCTAATGTCAACACTGATTTGATGATCAATACTGAAATCAGCTGATGTTGATATTTTGTTGTTCTTAGGTTGTTTAACCAAAATCCAACGTTAAATCAACGTCAAATTGATGTCAAATACTGACGTCACCCGATTTTTATTCTCAACCAAAATACAACGTCTGTCTGACAACTGGTCCAAGGTCAACCAGTTATATTAAAGTCTGGTGCCTGCTGGGAATTAAAAAAAAAACAGCAAGCTCAGTAAAAGGCAACATTTGGTGTTACATCAAGAATGGTCTTCAATAAGCTTTGGTTTGGTTTTTGTCCCTCAGATGACAATTATAACGAATAGAAATATAGAAATATTCATGATTCTGACTACATGCATATCATTGTATGTTATTAAATAATATATTTTATGCAATTCATTCATAATAAGTTATGTCATGTTTTATGCACCATTTTGGTGCAAATTAAATCTATTTAAACATTTGGTTAATTTATAAAAGATACACACTGTTCATGATACTGTCATGATTATGGTCTTGTGTTTCCTGTTTTCTGTTTAAGGACTTTTATGCTGAAGTGTTCCCTTTCGAAAGCTTCAGTCGATGCTGCGCTGCTCAGCGCATTGGGAACGTCTTTAGTCGTGACCAGCTGTGAATATTGTGTATAAAAACGTCGAAGACAGACCGGAAGGGATATATATAGCCTCGGCAGATGACGTCATAGGACGCACCTGTGCACGGGGCTATAAATAGATGACCCACAGGTGCATCATCAGGTCTTTTGTCTTCAGACCATTCTGTGCATGTGTGCGTTGAACTCTCTCTCTCTACTCTCTTTGTTAGGAGTTAGTTTGTTACAGGCAGTGTGCAGAAAATTTTCTCTTTCTTTCTTTTGGAGTTTAAAAGTAAAAAGAATGAGTCAACAAATCAGTAAGCGTTGTGTTCCTCCATGCTCACGTCCCATGTCTGAGCTGGATACACACGATTACTGTTTTGTTTGTTTGGGGGAAGAGCACGCGGTTCTGGCTATAGAGAAAGGCGGGTGCGAGCATTGTGACCAGCTCACAGTTAAGATGCTTCGCTCCCGTCTGAACTATTTCCAGTCCGCACCCGCATTACCATCGTGGGGCTCTCGTATGGATCTGAATGACGAGCAAGAGACGGGTCCGTCCTGTTCGCTTGTCGCGTCATCAGATCCTAACATCTCTTCTCGTGAACACGAAGCGCGCTCCGGTGCTTCTTCGGTTCACGAGGGGGATGACATATCTCTTGGCTCTTCGGAGCACGAGCAGCCAGCCTCTGAGCATTCCTCCCTTGGGAAGAAATCTGTTGAGGAATTGCTAGAGGTGGTTACTCGCGCGGTTGCCAGGTTACAGCTTGACTGGCCACGCGAACAAGAGACCCCCAAACATAGTAAGCTAGAGGATAGGTTTCTGTCCGGTGGCAGGGGGGAGAAACAACAACATCAGTTTCTCCCCTTTTTCGAGGACCTCCATGATGAGCTGTCTAAGTCATGGAGTAAACCATATACTTCTCGCATCTTTGTGCCTTCGACGTCGACTTTTTCGACTATCGTGGGTGCAAAGTCGCGGGGGTATACGGAGATGCCTCGGGTTGAAGAGACGCTCGCGAGCTATCTCTCGCCCGAATCCGCATCTTCGATAAAGAAACCTACCCTCCCCACTAAACCGTGTCGTGTGACATCGTCTTTAGTGGGTAAAGCTTATCAAGCTGCAGGTCAGGCTGGTGCTGCGCTGCACACTATGGCTGTGTTACAGGCATACCAGGCTGACCTGTTGAAGGATTTGAGTGCGGGCAGTACCATCGACGAGGAAGCATTTTCTGAGCTTCGTCGAGCCACAGATCTGTCTCTTCGTGCGACCAAGCAAACGGCCCGTGCCATCGGTCGTTCTATGAGCGCTTTGGTCAGCACGGAGAGGCATCTGTGGCTGAATCTAACAGGCATTAAAGAGAAGGATCGTGTGTTTCTGTTAGATTCCCCTGTTTCTCCCTCTGGTTTGTTTGGTGACTCGGTGAGCACCGTAGTCACCAGATTCAAAGAGGTGAAGAAACACGAGGAAGCGTTCGTCCAGTTTCTTCCTCGCCGCACTCAAGGGGAGGGGCCGTCTGCCACCCAGCCCCGCCCCGGTCCTTCAAAAGCCAGGGAGGTTAAAAAGCAGAGCGTGGCTGAGCGTGCTCCCCTCGTAGAGACTGGGGACAGGCTCGCCGCGCTCAGCAACCTCCCAAGCCAGACCTCAGGACTATTATTAACAGAAAGCGGAAGTCCTGATGGTCTGGCGCCCGATCTGGTGGGGGTAGTCCCCGCGGGATGGGGCGCGTTCAAGATCTCTTCGCCCCTTCCCGATACCCTCACAAAACCTCTCCATCCCCGCCACCTCTCGTGCCTCGGGGGGCAGCGGTTTCCAGCGGAGTGTTAGATGTACCGTTGTTTCCGACGGTCGTTCGGGACGCGGAACATCTAACATCCCCTCAAAAGGAAGTATAAATTAATACCACTCTCGGAGAGTCTGGCAGCGTGGAAACTTCTGCCAGGCATCTCTGCGTGGGTATTAAGCACAGTACAGAAAGGATACAGAATCCAATTTTTCCGTCGTCCTCCGCATTTCAACGGCGTGGTTTTCACTTCCGTGAAACCGGAGCTGATGCACGTACTGTCACAAGAGCTACAAACTCTTCTGAGCAAAGAGGCCATAGAACATGTTCCTCTTCCAGAGAGAGAGTCGGGCTATTACAGCAGATACTTCCTGGTTCCCAAAAAGGATGGGGGCTGCGTCCAATCTTAGACCTTCGAGGCTTAAACCATTCAGTCAAAGCGCTCAAGTTCAAGATGTTAACTGTCAAGACGGTCGTGACGCAGATTCAACATCACGATTGGTTCGTCACGATCGATCTAAAGGATGCATATTTCCACATAGAAATATTGCCACAACACAGGAAATTCCTGAGGTTCGCTTTCGGGGCGAAGCGTACCAATTTCGGGTTCTTCCATTCGGCCTAGCCTTGTCACCCCGCACATTTACAAAATGCATGGATGCAGCACTGGCTCCGTTACGACTCCAGGGCATTCGCGTTTTGAACTATATCGACGATTGGCTGATACTGGCACAATCGCGAGAGATAGCGCTCCAACACAGAGACATCGTGTTAGCTCATGTGGTTTCTCTAGGGCTGAGACTCAACACCAGCAAGAGTGTTCTTTCTCCTGCCCAGAGAACGACTTATCTCGGGATCGTTTGGGATTCGATCACGATGCGGGCACGACTGTCTCCCGCTCGGATCGAAACCATTCGGCAGACCATGAGCAAGGTCAGGCTAGGCCAAGAGCACTCTGTTCATCAGTACCAGAAGATGCTAGGTCTTATGGCATCAGCATCCACGGTGATCCCTCTGGGGCTGTTGCACATGAGACCGTTTCAGTTGTGGCTAAAAGCCAGAGGGTTTCATCCAAGAGCCAATCCTCGAAGGCAAATAAAAGTGACGCGCCGCGGGCTTCGTACACTATCTCCGTGGCTCAGACCCCGGTTCCTCACCTTGGGTCCCACTCTAGGGGCGCCGTGTCGTCGCAGACTGCTAACGACAGACGCCTCCCTGGTAGGCTGGGGAGCGGTCTTGGAAGGCCGTCCAGCTCAAGGGAAATGGGAGGGCCATCAGCTCGATTGGCACATCAATTGCCTCGAGCTGATGGCTGTATTTCTGGCTCTGAAATATTTTCTCCACCAATTGAGAGGCTGTCATGTCTTGGTGCGGGTGGACAATACAGCGGCAGTCTCTTATTTAAATCACCAGGGAGGTCTGCGCTCACGCAACCTGAACAGAATAGCGAGGCAGATTTTTCTCTGGGCCCAGGACAAGTTCCTGTCACTCAGGGCAGTATACATTCCAGGGCAGTGGAATGTGGGAGCAGATTTACTGTCCAGACAGACACTACCGACGGGGGAATGGAAACTCCACCCGGAGGTAGTGAAACAGATCTGGACCAGATTTTACGAAGCGGAGGTGGACCTCTTCGCCTCCCAGCAGACTGCGCAATGTCCCCTCTACTTCTCTCTGAGTCACCCAGCTCCGTTGGGTCTGGATGCGATGGCGCACTCATGGCCCAATATGCGCCTGTATGCGTTTCCCCCAGTCTCTCTGCTCCCGGGAGTTCTAGCCAGGGTTCGCCAACAAGGGTCTTGCCTCTTGCTGATAGCGCCGCGTTGGCCGAACAGAGTATGGTTCTCGGAGATAATATCTCTCCTCGACGGCTCGCCGTGGGCGATTCCGGAGAGGAGGGACCTTCTGTCTCAGGCGGAGGGAACGATATTCCATCCCAGGCCCGATCTGTGGAATCTTCACGTTTGGCCCCTGAGGGGAACCAACTGAGAGACACTGGGCTTTCGCCTGCTGTTATTGAGACCATCCTAAGTGCTAGGGCTCCCTCCACTAGGAAGAATTATGCCGCTAAATGGGGTGTTTTTGAAAGGTGGTGTGTTAAACATAATGTAGATCCGGTTAACTGCCAGATTGCTTCAGTACTGGACTTCATGCAGGAGAAATTGTCAACAGGCACGTGTCCTGCTACTCTTAGGGGCTATGTGGCCGCTCTTTCGGCTTGCCATGCCCTGATTGATGGGGCACCACTCGGGAGTCACCCTCTGCTCTCTCGCTTCCTTCGTGGGGCTAGGAGACTGAGGCCTCCAGTGAAAACCAAGATCCCTTCATGGGACTTAGCTATAGTTCTTGAGGGTCTGGTTGGAACCCCCTTTGAACCTTTAGAATCAGCATCTGATAAACTTCTGACTCTAAAAATGGTTTTTCTCATGGCAATAACTTCCTTGAAGAGAATTGGGGATATGCAGGCCCTGTCTATCTCTCCTTCCTGCTTAGACTTTGCCCCAGGGATGGTTAAAGTGATTCTGCATCCTCACCCTGATTACCTGCCCAAAGTTCCATTCTCGGCTGCACATCCGGTCATTCTAGAAGCCTTCTGTCCTCCACCGTTCATAACGCCGGAGCAGGAGAAATCTCATAGACTGTGTCCAGTCCGTGTTCTTCAGGCCTACGTCCACCGCACTAGCCAGTGGCGTAAGTCAGAGCAACTCTTTGTTTGTTATGGTGTTCATAACAGGGGAGCAGCTGCCACCAAGCAGACTATGTCTCATTGGGTCAGGGATGCTATTGCTCTTGCCTATGAGGCGCGCAGTCAAGCTCCGCCTATAGGTCTTAGAGCTCACTCCACCAGGGGAGTCGCCTCTTCTAGTGCTTTGGCGAGAGGCGCCCCCCTACAACAGGTTTGTGATGCGGCAGGTTGGTCCTCTCCGCACACATTCATAAGATTTTATAGTTTGGATGTTCATGCCACTCCGGGCTCTCATGTCCTTGAGTCGACATCAAGTTAATGTCTAGGCCTTCTTGCGTTCTTGTGAAACACACCTGCACAGCCGTGGGGGTCCAGACATGCTCAAGCACGGCGGCGTGGGTATTCTCGTTCCCAATGCGCTGAGCAGCGCAGCATCGACTGAAGCTTTCGAAAGGGAACGATCCCGGTTACTTGACTGTAACCGTGTTCCCTGAGAAAGCGGAACGAGATGCTGCGCTATTTTGCCGTGCTGAAGATGTCCCGGGACTGCTCTTCAGACAAAATATCCTGATGATGCACCTGTGGGTCATCTATTTATAGCCCCGTGCACAGGTGCGTCCTATGACGTCATCTGCCGAGGCTATATATATCCCTTCCGGTCTGTCTTCGACGTTTTTATACACAATATTCACAGCTGGTCACGACTAAAGACGTTCCCAATGCGCTGAGCAGCGCAGCATCTCGTTCCGCTTTCTCAGGGAACACGGTTACAGTCAAGTAACCGTCTTGTCTATATGATCTCCAGTGTTTCTCTTCTTTATCATCTGCTCTTCTATTAATGTATCGTGTGCATTTGTTTCAGTTTCTTCAAGTTACAGAACAGCAGACACTCATGGATCCTGCAGTCACATTAATTCAGCTTCACTAAGAAACTTATTCACTCGAGGACCATCAAAGACTTTCTGGGCATTTCTTAACTGACCTGTCTGACTTTTCTCTCATTGATTTCTTCTGCCAAACCGTTACAATCCACACTGATCTGTGATGATCCTCGAGTATCACTGAGTGAGTTTCTACATTATGACACTCTCACACTCTTTGTGTATCACTGATGTTAAAGAGGAGAGATGATGATTCTCTACAGGTTTAATGTGATTCAACATTAGATCATCTGAAACAATCATCAGACTTACAGTCAATGTGTTTTTGTTCTCTTTAATTTAATTCTCATGTAGTAGAGAGAGTTTAGGAAGATGATGATGTTCAACTCACCCTTTACACTGAGAGAAACAGAGTTTGATTCTGGTGAGTATAATTCTCCATAATATCTTCTACACGTGTACTGACCCGCATTAGACTTAGTAGCTCCTCTGATAGTGAGAGTGTTTCCATTTACAGTGTAATGATCAGTCATATATGACACATGAATATATGTGCCTGCTTTAAACCATCGATATGTCCAGTAACTGTAATACTCAGTCCCACACGTCAGTTTGACTGTGTCTCCAGTGAATACAGGACTGTCTGGTGTCACAGTCAGTGTAGGTTTGGGTAAATCTGTGAACAGAAGAAAACAGAGTCTGATTTAATGTAGTTGATAATGATACAGTAAAATTTGCTACATTATGATAAAAGTTGTAATAAAAATTTTTTATTAATTTATTTGTTTTGTCAGTTCAAGTTATTTAAACCATTATTGAACAGTTTATGTTCTGTCTGGTAAATGAGACTGTTTTCAGTCAGAGGTTTCAATAAAGCATTTCATTTAAAGATGAGGTAATAATACTCTTCACAGAAACGGAAAACTTATGTCTAACTTCTAACTGTCTGTTATCAGCCTCCTATACATCAACACCGATGTACAACGTTAAGTTTAGTTGGTGCAAGATCTCAACCCTTTTATGCACCATTAGTTTAGGGCAGGGGTTCTGAAACTTCTTGGGGCCAGGGACCCCATACAGGGGAGAAGCAGCGTTTCAGCATATCCTTAATACTCTTAGATGGTGGAACTTCTGTTGATTTTTTTTTTTTTTTTTAATTAATTAATTAATTTA
The DNA here is from genome assembly GCF_022985175.1 of Labeo rohita. NCBI lineage: Eukaryota > Metazoa > Chordata > Actinopteri > Cypriniformes > Cyprinidae > Labeo > Labeo rohita. Next base: position 28,601 of record NW_026129580.1, on the reverse strand, counting down.
TTTTTTAGAATATATTTTTTGTCTCTCTAGACATTTTAAGTGTATTAATCATAAAAAAATTTACATTAACAACAATTTATCAAAAACAAACAAACAAACAAAAAATGGTCAAATGAATAATGTAATATTTATTTTATTTTATTTTTTTTATTTTTTTATTTAGTTTTTTCCTCCTTGGTGGTAATCAGATTATATGGATTACAGACCTCTAGTTCTCCACTTTGAGAAATACACACTGTCCATGATACTGTCATGATTATGGTCTTGTGTTTCCTGTTTTCTGTTTAAGGACTTTTATGCTGAAGTGTTTTTACTGTTACCATTGTTTCTTTGTTCACTTCCTGTGTTTAGTTCCTGTTTCCCTTGTTGCCTTGCCTACCTGTTTGTTTTTCTATAGTAACCCTCCTCTGTTACCATGGCTACTCATTGTCTACACCTCTCTGTTCTTGTCTATATGATCTCCAGTGTTTCTCTTCTTTATCATCTGCTCTTCTATTAATGTATCGTGTGCATTTGTTTCAGTTCCTTCACGTTACAGAACAGCAGACACTCATGGATCCTGCAGTCACATTAATTCAGCTTCACTAAGAAACTTATTCACTCGAGGACCATCAAAGACTTTCTGGGCATTTCTTAACTGACCTGTCTGACTTTTCTCTCATTGATTTCTTCTGCCAAACCGTTACAATCCACACTGATCTGTGATGATCCTCGAGTATCACTGAGTGAGTTTCTACATTATGACACTCTCACACTCTTTGTGTATCACTGATGTTAAAGAGGAGAGATGATGATTCTCTACAGGTTTAATGTGATTCAACATCAGATCATCTGAAACAATCATCAGACTTACAGTCAATGTGTTTTTGTTCTCTTTAATTTAACAGTGTTTTATATGTTATGTTGAGGAACTTCAGGAGTTTATAGATTCAGTGTCACAGTTGAATCTCATTCTCATGTAGTAGAGAGAGTTTAGAAAGATGATGATATTCAACTCACCCTTTACACTGAGAGAAACAGAGTTTGATTCTGGTGAGATGATCCTCTATATTGTTCCTTTACACGTGTACTGACCCACATCAGACTCAGTAGCTCCTCTGATAGTGAGAGTGTTTCCATTTACAGTGTAATGATCAGTCCTCTGTGACACTTGAAGGTATTTGCCTTCTTTAAACCACTCATATCTCCAGCCACTGTAATACTCAAATCCACACTTCAGATTGACTGTCTCTCCAGTGAATACAGGACTGTCTGGTGTCACAGTCAGTGTAGGTTTGTATAAACCTGTGAACAGAAGAAAACAGAGTCTGAACTGAATGTCTGATTTAATGTAGTTGATAATGATACAGTTCTGAGTGAAATTTGCTACGTTATGACAAAAGTTGTAATAAAATAATTTTATTGATTTATTTGTTTTGTTTTGAAATTATAAAGTTATTGAAACATTATTGAACAGTGTCTGTTCTGGCTGGTAATGAATTGAGACTCTTTTCAGTCAGAGGTTTTGATAAAGTATTTCTTTAAAGAGCTCATGAGGTAATAATAGTCTTCAGAGAAAACGGAAAACGTATGTCTGACTTCTAACTGTCTGTTATCAGCCTCCTACAACTAACACCAATAATCATCAAGTTTAGTTGGTGTAAGATCTTAACCCTTATACGCACCATTAGTTTAGGGCAGGGGTTCTGAAACTTTTTGGGGCCAGGGACCCCTTACAGGGGACAAGCAGTGTTTCAGCATATCCTTAATACTCTTAGATGGTGGAACTTACGTTGACTTTTAAATGTATATATTTATTTATTTCGAATATTTTTTCTCTCTAGATATTTTAAGTGTATTAATCATAAAAAAATAATTTACATTAACAATAATTTATCAAAAAACAAAAAAAATGGTCATATGAATAATGTAATATTTATTTATTTATTTTTTTTTTTTATTTAGTTTTTTCCTCCTTGGTGGTAATCAAATTTTGACTATGGATCACAGACTTCTAGTTCTCCACTTTGAGATCCCCAGATTTAGGATGTACACTCAGGATCTTTGCTGTCTCCCCATTTATTTATTATTATGATGATTATTATTACTACTACTACTTCTATAATATAATTACTACTAATAATTCTATAATCATAAATGTTTGTTACTCTACAGATGTGCAGTTTTGGTGGCTTTTTTGCTATTTATCTTTACATATATATATGGGCGAGCAGAGCTCATCAAAAGGGTCATCGGATGCAAACTTCACTTTTTCATGTTGTTTGAACATTAATGTGTGTTGGCAGTGTATGTACAATCTACCCTATAATAACAAAAATCCATGCAGTGGTTTTTAATTAATCTGTAAAAATAATATACCGTCACACAGACAGAGGTCGCTCCCACGATAGTTGATTGACATGAGCTCTCACCTTAGACCAGCTGTCACAGTCCAGTAACTTTCCTCGTTTCTGTATGACTTTTTTTTGTGAGTTAGACAAGAATATCTCAGATTGAGTGATTGAGGTGTTGTGTTGTTGGATGTAATAATGAACATAGTGGTTTTGACTCATTTACTCCCGACATCTGATTAATAACTGAAGATGCAGTGAATTCCGTTTGTTTGTGAAGGGAATGCACCTCCTGATCTACATATATCCGTCTATGTTCGCGCGAATCATTCATGATCCAGCTTCACTTACAGCAGAAGTGAGTATAAGCGTTTTTTTTAATGAAACTTTGCGATCGCCTTTCCGTATGACATGGTAGTTAGGAAGTTTAGCTGCTAAACGCGGCTAAATGCGGCTAAATTAAACAAGATTGTCTTTCCACAGAGAGAAGAGAGGGGCGGGGAGAGCAGAGCTCATTTACATTTAAAGGAACAACCCCTTAGAATGAGATGATTTTTGCAAGGTAATAAGGATGTTGTTTTATGTTGTAATATACTAAACTAAACTAAACAAACTATAGAAGTCCAAACCACATTCACAAACACAGCCTCACTTCCTGTTTAATACTGACAACACCAACTTAATTGTGACTTTATAGTGTGACTGATCTCACAATATGACTCTCATGATACTTTAAACAAAACAAAAATATAATTAAAATGGTAAGTTTAATTTTTAATTATCACATCTAAGGCATATGATAAACAGCCCATTGGGAACACAACAACATAAGACATTGATATTTGGTTCAGTTTCAGTTGTGACGTCGGGTGACCAAAATTCAATGTCAATTCATCATCATCTAATGCAGGGATTGACAATGTCGGTCCTGGAGTGTCGATATCCTGCAGAGTTTAACTCCAACCCTGAAAACAACCCTCACCTGCCTGTAGCCCTAGTGATCCTGAACACCTTCATTAGTTTGTTCAGGTGTGTTTGATTAGAGTTGGAACTAAACTCTGCAGGTCATCGGCACTTCAGGACTGACGTTACTTATCCCTGATCTAATGTCAACACTGATTTGATGATCAATACTGAAATCAGCTGATGTTGATATTTTGTTGTTCTTAGGTTGTGGAACCAAAATCCAACGTTAAGTCAACGTCAAATTGATGTCAAATACTGACGTCACCCGATTTTTATTCTCAACCAAAATGCAACGTCTGTCTGACAACTGGTCCAACGTCAACCAGTTATATTAAAGTCTGGTGCCTGCTGGGAGTTAAAAAAAAAATGCTCATTAAAAGCTAAATTTGGTGTTACATCAGGAATGGACTTAAATAGGCTTTGGTTTGGTTTTTCTCCCTCAGAGGACAATTATAGATAATAGAAATATTCAAATTCTCATGATTCTACAGTTTTATATTAAAAACAAATGCTTTCATTCTGACTACATGCATATCATTGTATGTTATTAAATAATATATTTTATGTAATTCATTCATAATAAGTTAATAAACATGGAAGCTCAAATGTGTGATCTTCTGTGTTCATTATGTTTTATGCACCATTTTTGATGATAAATTAAATGTATTTAAACATTTGGTTAATTTATAAAAGATACACACTGTTCATGATACTGTCATGATTATGGTCTTGTGTTTCCTGTTTTCTGTTTAAGGACTTTTATGCTGAAGTGTTTTTACTGTTACCATTGTTTCTTTGTTCACTTCCTGTGTTTACTTCCTGTTTCCCTTGTTGCCTTGCCTACCTTGTTTGTTTCCATAGTAACCCTCCTCTGTTACCATGGCTACTCATTGTCTACACCTCTCTGTTCTTGTCTATATGATCTCCAGTGTTTCTCTTCTTTATCATCTGCTCTTCTATTAATATATCGTGTGAATTTGTTTCAGTTCCTGTATCTGGTTTATTTTGTTCATTGCTGGATTTACTTTTGTTGTCTTGTTTAAATAAAGTTTGAACTTCACTTGGATCCATGTTGTGTTTTACTGAAACAGTCACGTTACAGAACAGCAGACACTCATGGATCCTGCAGTCACATTAATTCAGCTTCACTAAGAAACTTATTCACTCGAGGACCATCAAAGACTTTCTGGGCATTTCTTAACTGACCTGTCTGACTTTTCTCTCATTGATTTCTTCTGCCAAACCGTTACAATCCACACTGATCTGTGATGATCCTCGAGTATCACTGAGTGAGTTTCTACATTATGACACTCTCACACTCTTTGTGTATCACTGATGTTAAAGAGGAGAGATGATGATTCTCTACAGGTTTAATGTGATTCAACATCAGATCATCTGAAACAATCATCAGACTTACAGTCAATGTGTTTTTGTTCTCTTTAATTTAACAGTGTTTTATATATTATGTTGAGGAACTTCAGGAGTTTATAGATTCAGTGTCACAGTTGAATCTCATTCTCATGTAGTAGAGAGAGTTTAGAAAGATGATGATATTCAACTCACCCTTTACACTGAGAGAAACAGAGTTTGATTCTGGTGAGTATGATCCTCTATATCTTCTACACGTGTACTGACCCGCATCAGACTCAGTAGCTCCTCTGATAGTGAGAGTGTTTCCATTTACAGTGTAATGATCAGTCCACTGTGACACTTGAAGGTATTGGCCTTCTTTATACCACTCATATGTCCAGTAACTGTAATACTCAGCCACACACTTCAGATTGACTGTCTCTCCAGTGAATACAGGACTGTCTGGTGTCACAGTCAGTGTAGGTTTGTATAAACCTGTGAACAGAAGAAAACAGAGTCTGAACTGAATGTCTGATTTAATGTAGTTGATAATGATACAGTTCTGAGTAAAATTTGCTACGTTATGATAAAAGTTGTAATAAAATAATGTTATTCATTTATTTGTTTTGTTGAGAAATTCAGATTTCAAAAGCATTTCTTTAACAGTGCTGTTGAGGTAATAATTGAGACTGTTTTCAGAGAAGAGGTTTTGATAAAGTATTTCTTTAAAGAGCTCATCTAGGTAATAATAGTAAAATATCGGTAAGTCATAATAATCTAACTTAACTAGCTGTTATCAGCCTCCTACAACTGTTCCAATAATGAGTTTAAAAGTAATAAGATTCTGAAAAAATAAATTCTTAATAACGAGAAACTTTCTCATAATTATAACTTAGTATCTCGTCTTAATGAGAAAGTTTCTCATAACAATGACTTATCTCATAATAATGAGAAACTTTCTCATAATTATGATAATCTCATAATCATGGCACATAATAATGATAAATAATAAACACATAATAAAAAAGCCATATGAAGTGACTATTCTGAATAAATAAATAGATTTAATAAAAATTAATGAAACAAATAAATAGAATAAATGTAATAGAAAATAAACAACTAAATAAGTAACATTACACAATTAGTGAATAAATGCATTTAATAAAAAACATTTGCATTTAATATATTCACTTCATTATTTCATTAGTTTTTTATTAAATGTATTTACTTCAATGTATAATTTATTTTTCTCACTTATTTTACTATTTTTTTTTTTTAAATGTATTTATTTTAAATTGTATTAATATATTTTATTACAGTTAGCAAATAAATTATCAAATGAAGTAAATAAATACATTTAATAAAAACATAATAAAATTAAGTATAATAAATAATGAAGCGAACATATTAAGTGAATAAATAAATACTTTTAATAAAAATTAAGTTTTCTTAATATTTTACTTGATACAGTTAACAAATAAACTATAAAATGAAGTAAATACATTTAGCGCAAACTTAATGATACTAAGTATAATAAATAATGAAAAGAACATAAATCAAGTGAATAAATAGATTTTATAAAAATAAATAATGAAAAAAATAAATAGAATAAATGCAATAGAAAAAAATATAACTAAAGTAACATTATAATATTAGTGAATAAATGCATTTAATAAAAACACAATTAAAGCTTGTATTAATATATTTTACTTAAATGCATTTATTCACTTCTTTTTATTCTTTTTCATTACATAAATATTATTAAATCTATTTATGCATTTAATATATTCAATTCATTATTTATTATACTTCATTTCATTGGGTTTTTATTAAATGTATTACTTTAATTTATAATTTATTTTACTTTGTTATTTTTGAAATGTATTTTTTTGAAATGTTATTAATATAATTTACTTAATACAGTTAACAAATAAATTCTAAAATTAAGTAAATAAATAAATTTTATAAAAACTTCATGAAATTAAGCATAATAAATAATAAAGCGAACATATTACGTGAATAAATAAATAAATAAAATAAAAAAAAAAAATATGAGAAAATAGAATAAATATTTAACAGAATTTAAAAGAACAAAATGCATGTTCACTTTTCTTGTTTATTTTTTTTTTCATTTTCATTACTTAATTTTTGTATTAAATTTATTTATTTAAAATGTTCACTTCATTATTCATAATACTTAATTTCTTTAATACTTAAAAGTCTTTATTAAATCTATTTACTTCATTTTATAATTAATTTTACTTGGTTATTTTTTATATGCATTTATTTTAATTTTATTAATACATTTTACTTAATACAGTTAATAAATAAATTATAAAATGAAGTAAATAAAGACATGAAATAACAACTTAATGAAATTAAGTATAATAAAAATGTAGCGAACATATTAAGTTAATAAATAAATAGATTTAATAAAATGAATTTTATTAAAAATTTATAAAAAAATTCTTTATAAAGAATTTTATAAAACAACGTTTATAAAGCAACGTTATAAAATTAGTGAATAAATGCATTTAATTAAAAAAAATATATTTTTTTTTATTAATATATTTTTCTTAAATGCATTTGTTCATTTATTTTTATGTTTTTTTCATTAATTATTTTTTATTAAATATATTTATTAATTTAATATATTCACTTCATTATTTATTACACTTAGATTTAATAAAAAAGTAATTAGAAAATAGAATAAATTTAATAGAAAACAAATAACTAAATAAACATTATACAATTTATGAATAAATGCATTTAATAAGAACTTAATTTTTTAAATTTTTTATTAATATATTTTACTTGCATTTGCTAAATGTATTTGTTCATTTTTGAAATCAATGTCTGACTAAACTTTTACTGCATCTAGGTGAAAAAAGTGCAGTAAAATACACTTTACTTCAGTACACTTAGTGCGCTTCCATAATGTACTTAAAGTGCTGCATTTCCACACTCTAACTTTGTACTTAATATACTTATTCTTTAGTACTTCTTAAGATAATCTCAAGAACATCTACATGTACTCAACTGCACTATTTTGAGACACCATGAATTTGAACAGAAATGTGCTTTTAACATACTTTCTCTGTTAAAAAAAAAAAAAAAAAAACACTTTAAATATATATAAAACTTAATAAAAATAGTAAATAAAATAAAATAAAATAAAATAGTAAAACTTTATTTGAAGGACCAATTCTCACTATTAATTAGATGTTTATTAGCATATTGGCTGTTTATAAATACTTATAAAGCATGTAATAATGCTAAATAATAAACACATAATAAGAAAGTCATATGAAACACACATATTAAGTGAAGAAATAAATAGATTTAATAAAAATTAGGTAATGGAAAAAAAAAAAAAATTAATAATAAAAAAGTAATAAAATATGAACAAATACGAATAAAAATATTTAATAACTTAATTTTAATTTTTATTAATACATTTTACTTAAATGCATTTATTTACTTATTTTTATTCTTTTTTTTTCATTACTTAAATTGTATTACATCTATTTATGCATTTAATATATTCACTTCATTATTTAGTACACTTAATTTAATTAGGTTTATGTATTTACTTCATTTATAATCATTTTATAATTTATTTTACTTAGCTATTTTTAATGTATTTATTTATTTACATTTTTATTCATGTATTTTAATAATACAGTTAAATAAATTATAAAATGAAGTAAATAAATACATTTAATAAAATACTTAATGAAATTAAGTATAATAAATAATGAAGCAAACATATTAAGTGAATAAATAAATAGATTTAATAAACATTAAGTAATAAGAAATTTTATATTTAGAAGAGAAAATAACTACAGTTTATTCAGTTTTTTTCATTACTTAAGTTTTCTTAAATTTATTTATGTATTTAATTAAAATGTTCACTTCATTATTTATTATACTTAATTTCATATTTTTTTTAAAAAAGTATTAACTTAATTTATTTTACTTAGTTATTTCTTATTTGTTTTTATTTTAATTAATACATTTTACTTAATACAGTTAATAAATAAATTACAAAATAAAAAATAAAGAATGTAATAAAAAACTTAATGAAAATAAAAAAAACATTTGAAAATTTATAATAAATAATGAAGTGAATATATTAAGTGAATAAATAAATAGCTTTAATAAAAATTAAGTAAGGAAAAAACAGAATACATTAGAAAAAAAAAATACTAAAGCAACATTATAAAATTAGTGAATAAATAAATATTTTACTTATTTTATTTGATTATATTATACATACATATTTACATACATATTTTTAAATGTATTTACATTTAAATGTAAAAATGCATTTAATAAAAACTAAATTGAATTTTTTATTAATATATTTTACTTAAATGAATTTGTTCATATTTGTCTGACTGAACTTTTACTGCACCTACAGGTGAAATAAGTGCAGTAAAATACACTTTATATATACACAGTCTATACTTTATGTTGAAATATACTTATTGTTAAATAGTGAATTTTGGTACACAATCTAAATACATAAAAATCACACCTACTCATGAAGCTGTTGTTTTCCATCATTAATAAATGAATTAATTTAATGTTAGAAATAATACATGTGATTAAAATGACTGTAAATGTAATTCATGTAAATGTAAATACCCATAGATTGAAAGTATAATTACACTGTTACCACACAGATACAACAATGCAGCACAGATATGATATGTAATGTACAAACAAACTAAACAGTGTCTCTTTATAGTCTTTATCTGAATAGAATTTGATTTCAATTTAATTATTAGTGCTACAGTCTAAAAAATGCAACTGAATATTTTCCAGTTTATGAAACCTACTGAGTCTCAAATACTAAAACAACAACAACAAAAAACTTGCACCGGGGCTGGCAATTTGCTGCCTTAGGCAAGATTTTACCTGCCACCCCTTGCCTCACATCACATTCCACCAATAATCACTGTGTTCAAACATTTACAGAGAAACTGCACAGCTACATATTTCAAAAGTGCATCTGAAGAGAGAAATGGAGGAGTATATTTGACTATTGGGTGTAAGGCTACATTTTATTATTAAAAAAGCTGATGACAGTGAAACAGCAACACTTACAAAAATGTATATTTTTTTAACATTAGTGAATGTATTAACTAACTTGAACTAATAATGAACAATACATTTGTAACAGCATTAATTATTTTTTGTTAATGTTAGTTATGGAAAATTAATTCTTTTTTAAATAGTTTCCAGTGAAACTGTAAAAATACAGGTGCTGCCTAAGTTACATTATAAATTAAACACAAACTGCAAGAATAAAAATATTCCTGCACAAAACTAATACAGTTTTGTTTGAACACTTCACTAGCATACAGTAAAATTACTGTTTAATCTTCAATTTCCAGTAGATGGCAGCAATGTCCTACTAAACTACAGCCTTTTCTAACGTTATCACCACGATTAAAACTGAGAAACATACTTCTTTAAAGTGAATTTTAGGTAAAATGTTGCTATTTTTATTAAGCCCAGTTATATACGAACATTACTAAATTAGCCAATTCAAATTAAAAATACAATAAATACCCAAATACTACACATTTATAACGTAAAAATATAATTAAAACATGTTATCATATGACACAAAAAATCTCAGATCTCTGGAAATCCAAATTATAATTATAATTTCGTTATTTTAAACTTTTAAACTAGGCTTTTTTTTTTCTTTTTTTTTTTTTTTTTTTGTTATGTGATAATCAATCATTACAGTACATTACCTCTGTCCATTTTTGTTCTTCTCTTCTATTTTTTTTTCCCTGTGCACCAGGGCTTCTGTCTTTTTGACTATTATTATTATTTTTTTTTTTTTTTTTTTTTTTTTTTTTAGACTTCATCTAAACTTTTTTGTTGTTGTTTTGTCATTATTGTTAGCTATTTGTTGTATTGTGATGTAAAGAGCGCATCTTTTAACATTTGTTAACTGTCACCGTTTTTTTTATGTTTTCTCAACTTTTTATATTTCTTACAGTGTAATTAGTGTATTTATATCAAGCGTACTTAAGTAGCACAGTTGGGAAAAAGCACTTACAATTATTTCATTAATATTTTAAATAAAATCCATTTAATTTATCAGCTGTAACAATCTGACCTCCATTGTTTCAATTGTGGAGCAGGAATGTAAGTTAGACAAGAATATCTCTGATTGAGCAATTGAGGTGTTGTGTTGTTGGATGTAATACTGAACATAGTTCTTCTTCTTTTCTACATGTAACCTACATCTTGCTACCAGTATACCATCTTTCCTCTGTAGTCTCCTCCTCTCTTCCCTCTACAACCCTTTTCTCATCTCTGAGGTTAATGCAGCTACTGACACCTTATGCTCTACTTTAACTTCTTGCCTAGACGATATATGTTCTCTCTTTTCCAGGCCAGCACGGTCCACCCCTCCTAACCCCTGGCTATCCGATGTTCTCCACAAACATCGGTCAAAACTCACGGCAGCAGAGAGAAAATGGCGCAAATCTAAAGATCCATTTGACTTGAGTATGTATCAGTCTTTGCTTTCATCCTTCTCTGCTCAAGTCCATACTGCCAAATCCTCATACTTCCACATCAACAATGCTCCAGATACACGTAACCTCTTCAAAACATTTGCTCCTCTGCCCTTCCACACCACCTCCCACCAGTTCTAAAACAGCCGATGATTTCGCCACATTCTTTACTGACAAAACTACAACTATCAGCAGCCAGTTCTCAGCTCCACACGTACAGGAACTAATACCGACAACTTCCACATTCTGTCCCCTCTCTGAGGCAGAGGTATCCAAACTTCTCCTTTCCAGCCATCCTAGATAGATCCTATCCCATCTCACCTTCTCCAAGCAATCTCTTCTACACTCTTACCAGCACTCACACACATCATGAACACATCTCTCCTCACAGGCACTTTCCCCACTGCATTTAAGCAGGCTCGGGTAACCCCACTGCTCAAAAAACATACATTAAACACTTCACTTATAGATAACTATAGGCCGATCTCTCTCCTTCCATTCATTGCAAAAACACTTGAACGAGTCATTTGTAACCAGGTATCACTATTTCTCTCACAGAACAGTACATTGGATGCTAACCAGTCAGGGTTCAGGAGTGGCCACTCAACTGAAACTGCACTACTGTCAGTCACTGAAGCCTTGCGGATTGCAAAAGCTGATTCCAGATCATCAGTACCTTTGACACTGTGAATCATCAGATCCTCCTGTCCACCCTGTCATTGCTGGGCATCACAGGGACTCCACTTCGCTGGTTTGAATCCTATCTCACAGGTAGGTCTTTCAGGGTGGCCTGGGGAGGGGAGGTATCCAAAGCACATCATCTGGTCACTGGGGTTCCTCAGGGATCAGTTCTTGGACCCCTCCTCTTCTCCATATACACTAGATCATTGGGGCCCATCATACATGCACATGGCTTCTCTTACCACTGCTATGCTGATGATACACAGCTCTATCTTTCATTTCAACCAGATGATCCAACAGTAGCCACACGGATCTCAGGCTGCCTGGTGGACATCTCAGCGTGGATGAAAGAACATCACCTACAGCTCAACCTGGCAAAGACTGAGCTCCTTGTTTTCCCTGCCACTCCGACTCTACAGCATGATTTCACCATCCATTTAGGTTCATCAACAATTACCCCATCAAGTTCTGCCAGAAATCTTGGCGTAATCTTTGATGACCAGCTGACTTTCAAAACCATACAGCTAAAACTGCTCGATCTTGCAGGTTTGCATTACACAACATCAGAAAGATCAGGCCCTTTCTAACAGAGCAGGTCACACAACTTCTTGTCCAGGCCCTGGTCATCTCTAGGCTGGACTACTGCAGTGCTCTTCTAGCCGGTCTTCCTTCATGCACAATCAAACCTTTACAAATGACTCAGAATGCAGCAGCACGACTGGTCTTCAACGAGCCCAAAAGGGCCCATGTCACACCTCTCTTTATCACCCTGCACTGGCTCCCGGTTGCGGCTTGCATCAAATTCAAGTCACTGATGCTTGCTTATAGAACAGCCACAGGCTCTGCGCCCGCCTACCTCCAGATCCACCAGTGAGTGATGCCTCATTGTACCATTACAAAGAGGCACAAAATCACTTTCCAGAACATTCTCTTACACCGTTCCTGGCTGGTGGAATGATCTTTCCACCGCTATCTGGAATGCTAACTCCCTAACAACTTTCAAGCGACTGCTGAAAACTCATCTCTTTCGAAACTATTTGACTATTTAAAAAAAAAAAAAAAAAAAAAAAAAAAAAAAAAAAAAAAGCTCTTTATTCTACTCTTTTCTAGCTTGTACTTATCTGAACAATGCCTGTTTTATGGTATTATGAGCACTTCCTAAGTCGTTTTGCCTCTTTAGGACAAATTGCTTGACGTATTCCCAACTTCTGCTAAATGAATAAATGTAAACGTAAATGTGGAAAATGGGCATCCAATGGTCCCTTTAAGTATTTTTAATGCATTCACGTATACCTTATTTTTACCTGGGCATGACTGATTAATTGAATAAATAACATGAACTGCAGCAATAACAGTGTTTTAACATAATGATGAACTACACAGACAGATGATTCTGTGTGAAGATGTATGACAGCAAAATATGGATAAAACACATCAAAGAGACAAATGTATTCTGATGTAGACAAATAAAGTACTACAACACAATTCACATTTGTTCATTAAAGAAAATCAAATGCACAGTACCTCGAGTGAATCCAGACTGGATGAAGGATGTCAACACTACAAGCAGAAGAAACACAGATATGAAACATTTTCATTCATTCAACAATCAAATCACACACTGAAATGTCTAAAGTAAATGTAACGTACACTTTATGTATAAAAGACACATGCAAACACATTACAAGTAAATATTAAAGTTAATGTGGTTAATGTTTCACACCACATATTCTTTACTGGAACAAAACAAACTATAGAAGTCCAAACCACACTAGGTCAAAGTGTTTGAGAAACACACACCCTCACTTCCTGTTTGACGCTGACAAGTCGACTTAATTGTGACTTTATAGTGGCCAAAACAATTTGAACACTTAGAGTGTTTTCAGAAAGTATTTTAAATGAACAAAACCTACTTTAGTTAAAGTCTGCATGAACCAGAAGTTGCTGCCGACTTTATTTCAGAATAGTGACGTATTTACAGCTGAAACAGAATATTGAATATAGGGCTGGTTTTATTTTAGTGCTCCTCCGCTCTGTCTCTAACGATTGGAAGACTGTAAAGGATGTTCTGCACAATCTGTCGAACTGACGTCATCAGAGAAGGAATGTCATTACAGAGCAGAAGAAAATGTTCAGATTACCAAGACTTTTTTTTTTTTTTTGTGGATTAACTTTTTAATTGTTCACCTCAATGCAATGTGTGCTAAGTAAAAATTAAGTCAATTTTGATTTTTATTAGGACTTTAAAGTGAACCAAAAAGAAAACTAGCTGTGAATGACCTCAGTGCTTTTGATGTTTGCAATGTAAATGGAACCAAGTTAAAACAAGTGGCATTTAAGAAATGTAACACTAGCACAGTTTACACTCAACGCATTTAGCAAAATTCATTTATAAAACAAATATGATGTTGAAAATGAAAAGCAAAGACACTTTCTGATTGTCAAACATTAGTGGAACATCTTCATATGTTCATGTGATGAACTACAGCTGTGCCTTTTTCTGCAAAACACATCCGCTAAAAATGACACTGAGACAAACTTGTTAAACTAATTTTTAAAAAGAAGAACTTAAAACAGAATTTAGTTCAGAGAAAAGCTTGAGCATAATTTCTCGGGAGACGGTGCTTGCTATATATTGTAATTTATGCAATGACATCTAGACATTGTTAAGTGTGATTTAAGCATGCATTTATGTTATTATTATTATTATTATTATTATTATAGAAAAGCTTGCATGTTTGGTCAGTGTCCTCAAACTCTCTAAGTCTCTAATGGAGAGTCTATTTAAAGATACAATATCAGACAACACCAAACCTATATTAACACAAATACGTCTGATTTAATTGAACTACCTAAAATAAGAAGAACTAGCAAAAGCGCAAGTCCACAGGGCCTCCATCTTTCACAAACAGCACAGATAAACAGATGTTCTCTGAAACTCTGTATCTGAATCACACATAACATATCATCACATTGAATCAATAAACAATACAATAAACACTGAAACCCTCCTACACACAGCACATCATTTATCTTCAGCTGAATACTGTATTAAAAACAGAACAACAAAACAGAAGATAGTGTAGAATATAATGAAATACTCACAGAGTATGAGAGGCAGTGCACTGGACCCCATACTGACACATTAATAGACTGTTTTAACAGTGCTGTGTGCACGACATCAGACACTTCCTGAGTTTCACAGTTTAAGAAGAGATGAGGGAGGAGACAAAACTCTACACAAAAATACATGAAGAAACAGGAAGAAAAAGACATCCATTAAAGATGTTTAGTTTTTTTGTGCATGGACGTTACTAAAAAAGACCGAATGTCTGCAGTAGTTGTTCTCACACTGCATTATTTTCTTCATTCATGCTACCAGAGCCACACACATTACAAACAGACCAGTTATAAAGTCAAACCATGAGGTGAATCCTAATGTAGGTCTACTTATGTAATTCCTGCTCTTATTTGAGTTATTCTCTCGTCTACAATTGCAGCGGCCCGGTTAATGACAACTAAACTGCTTTTACACAATGATTGATATAAAGAACAAGCAATACATTATCTCTGTCAGTAAATTCTGCACATATGTGTCAATTATTTTAGTTAATTAAAATATGATTTCTGTAATATGGTCAGATAAAAATCTACAACCACTTTGCTGTCATGAAAGTATTATTGCATCACCATATTTCACATGTAAGACTTTGCAACAACAATAACCCAGAATTAAAACCAAGTGTGATTTATAGAAATACATGAAGAAATAAAGAAATTAAGTTTAAGATAGTTCAATTCAAAGTAAATTGCATACTGTCTATAAAGTGATATTGATTCAGATTGGATGGAGTGATGATTTGCCACAATAACATTTAAAATGTTTATTTCTCCTCTAAAAAGGTACATGACAGCCCTTACTTCTTAGATTAGGAGATTCGGGTGTAACAATAACTGGAAGAAGCCTCTTACTAAAAATTTAGCTTCACCAGTTGTGCCTCATCACAAGCCGCCAGACCTAGATGTTTCAGCGCCCCTCCTCCTCCCACACGCCCACTCCCGTCGGGAGCCTGGTGAAGGGCGGCGAATACCGACGGGGTGAAGCTGACAATTAGGGGGGAGGCAGCCGACTCGTCACAATATATATAAAGAAAACAGAGACGCTAAAGTTTGACATTAGACAGGGTTTCTAAGAAGTGAATGAAAATGACATGCACATGTTGCTGTGAATCTTTTGCTCTTGTGGTCGTATTTTGAGGTTTATGAAATGAAAGAAACAGAATAAGAATAACTATCTCCCCCACTCTTGTTAAAACTATATAATTATTATTATTATTATTATTATTATTATTATTATTATTATTATTATTATTATTATTAACTGTGTTGAGTATTTCTTTCTCTTTTTTTCTGGACCACTGAAAATGGAAATTATAGTGTTTTTTTATTTTTGTTTTCCTTTTGTTAGGGATAGTTTATTTAACACTAAGAATAAATAATAATAATAATAATAATAATAATAAACAAAATGTTTAGTTCCTTATTTAATATGTCTGGCTTTTATGGCTTATATAGTGTGTGTAATAATGAGAGTTTGAAGCTCAAATACTGATTTGGTGCAGATGTTGACATTTATGTGGAGAAGATAATGAGATTAAATAAAGACATAAATATCAGTCAGTCTGCGTCTCCCAGTGTCTTGGTTAAATGATATTGATTAGTTTTATGATCAAAGCGCTGTTTCCAAAAAATATAATGCAATATGATAAACATAAGTTGCTTCAGCCCAGCAAATGTTTGACCTGAAATATATATATATATATATATATATATATATATATATATATAGAATTATAGAATCTTAGAATAATTATAGAATTTTAGAATCAGGGAGATTTCACAACTACATATATATATTTTGTTCGCTTTAATATTAAGATGTAATTTGACATTATTAGTATAATAACATTCTTAGCTGTTAGTACTAAAAAAGTTGTTCAGTCTTGTTGATGGAGGTCTGTTTAATAAAGTGTCATAATGAACCTGTTCCTCACATTCAATACAATATTAATATATCCGATATTAGTGATTTCTCAGTCTAAGCTTTTATTGAGGAACAGTTTTGTTCGTCCAGTGTCTTTAAAAGGCAACTTTCAATAGTTTGCAGTGAATTTGACTGACACATTAAGAAACACTTTTTGAGTCTGGAGGCCTTTTTGTTTGGGGTTTGCTTGTTCTCCATGTTTCAGTTTGGTTTCTCCCACACTCTGATATACAGCACAGGTGAGTTAGAGACACTAAATTGTCTATATGAGTGTGAGTGTGTGTCTGTTAGTCTTGAGATGGACTGGTCATGACCAGAGTGTTTCCCAGCCTTCAGCCTGAGACTCCAGCATCCTGTGACCCTACATGTGGTCTGGAGAATGGATGAAATATCAAGTTTAAGTTTATTCCTGTTACGTGGCTTTGGTCTTCAGTAGATGCAACTGTGAAACAAACACACACACACATGCACACAGACACACACATTCTTGCATTTGTGGTTTACGGGGACTCTCCATAGGCGTAATGTTTTTTATACTGTACAAACTGTATTTTCTATCGTGCTACACCTACTCTACACCTAAACCTAGCCCTCACATGTGCCCACTTTTTGAATTTCATAAAACACTGTTTAGTATGTTTTTTAAGCCTTTTGTTTTACGGGGACACAGGAAGTGTCCTCATAAACCATGTTTACGTTGTAGTACCCATGTCATTATACACATTTGTGTCCTCATAAACCATATATACCAGAACACAGACACACACACACACATTACCCGTCTCAGGCCGAAGAGACCCGAAAGGGTAAACAGAACACCCACAGTGTAATGTCTGTAAAAAAGTAAGAGAAACACATGAATATGCTGCGAGCTCTGCTGATGTTTAATGAACTCTGCATTCTTTCTCATTTGTTTCATTATAAAATAGTAACATGAATTGCATATTCACTTTCAAGAGAAAGAACACAGTTTTAAATCACAAAATTGTAAACAATAAACTTCATATAAACTCAATGTAAACTTCATGTATTTGAAAGTCTATGGGCACAAATATATTTCTGTAATCCAATGGCATGTGTACGTGAACAATACATTATATCAGGTATTAGTGTTGGGTTCGAGTCCACCTAAGTCGAGTCCGAGTCTTTTACCAATCGAGTCCAAAATGGGACGAGTCGGACTCAAGTCCGAGTCCCAAAGGGCCGAGTCCGAGTCGAGTCCGTCCGAGTACAAGGAAACACTACTGTCAGTATCTTAACATTGTTTTAACCCAGGGGTGCCCAAACTCGGTCCTGGAGGGAGGTGTCCTACAGATTTTAGCTCCAGTCCCAATTAAACACACCTGAACCAGCTAATCAAGCTTGCATACTAGAAACCCCCTGGCAGGTGTGTTGAGGCAAGTTGGAGCTAAACCAAGGACCAGGACTGAGTTTGGGCACCCCTGATTTTAACCTTTACAACTAGAAAAATGCAATGTCAGTTGAAATGTAAGAAAAGCAAACCTCTAGTGGATCTTGCCATTTTGATTTTTGATTTCACAACATCTCATTAGTGTCCATGCTCTGCTTAGCAAACTTAAAGTCATGTAACAGAAGTTATGGGTGATCTATGTAATGTGACATATTTTAGAGTGAAACAGGTTTTAGAATGTGAAAAATTATAGAACTTGACTTTATTCATTGATGTAGTAAATGTATAAATTCAAGGGTGGGGGTAAAGGAGTAGGTATCTTGGTAAATGGGACCTTAAGAGCAGAAAATGCACTTCTTTTATTTCTGATTGTGGCTGTGTGTGTTTTGGGTTGTATATGACTTGATTTTTTTGAATGAAAATGAGGTTGTGAGGGATAAACCTAGTCTTTACAATGGCACACACTGTGTATAAAGCCCTACCTATATTTTCCATAAGTCACAGCAAACTCACACCTGTTTTATTTTTGAATGCATTTATAGTTACATTAATTACAATAAATTACATTATAAGGAACAATTGATGATGGGCCATTTAATTATTAGAAAATCATGCACACCCAAGATGGTTTTGGACCCATAAAAACTGTTGCTGCAAAGATGTTAGAAAAATTATTTTTCTTTTAAGCTAGAAACTGCCACCATGTTTAAATAATAATAATTTCAATACAGAAAAAACTAATCAACTAATGTAAGTAAAACATTCTTGAGCTCAAGGCAAGTAAACACTCCAAGTATCACAAGCAAAAGTATTAATACATATATTAATCAAAAATACAAATGAAATAATATTTTTTAAAATAGAATCTTTTTTTTAAATAGAATTGTAGGGTTTTTTTGTAAGGTTTTTTTTTTATGTAGGTCTATATAAAGGCTATCACAGAAATAGACTAGACATTTCATGAAGTAATAAATGTTAAAATTAAACACTGCAAAATCGGTTAATAAATTTTTTTTTTTGATATATTACATATATCATTCTGATTATTTGCGGGTGGGTCGCGGGTGGATGAGATGAATCAATAATGTGGCAAATATTAACTACATTTTCTAAAATAGGAACCTGTTCTATATACCTTTTCAGGCAAACGATTTCATTTGTGTGTGTGTGTCTGTGTGTTCACCTGTTCGAGACGTTGTGACAGAAAAAAGACATTCCAGATCAAGTTTGAAGGAAGTTACGCCTGTGTTAATGCTATTGGGTAGGGTAATATTTAGTGGTGTAGTGCAGTACCTGCGGATACTCATTTTTTAATCCGTCGGCTTTGCGTATACCCACTTCTAAATTCCTTCTGATGTGCATCATTCAGTAGTGTCCTGCATTAGCCAAAATCATGACAGGCCACCATTTCTAATTAAGTCGTATGTGAATAAATGCAAATATTCGCTCAAAACACATAGTAATGACGGTAGGGAATGTGGCGTCGGCTTCCTTTGAAATATGTCTGATGATTGCGCCTGATGCGCCCGCTCCGTCCGCGCCAGCACCAGATTTGCAGAGTAGTAAAATTAACAACTATTATTGATTACTAATTTGAATCAGTACATTATAACGAAAACAATACCTTAAAAATGAAAAGAATTAGATTTTTATGATCTGAAATTTCTTAAACTGGTGATCCCCTGTAATCTTTTGTCCAAGGATCCAGTAGACGTTCAAACACCCAACTGATTTCATCAGAGATTGCGGAGAGTCCAGATGTCAGTTAAAGTTATTCTTTTTAGCGCGGATTTGTTTTAAAAGCACGAACGATTAAGCTTATGTTAAGTGTGCAACGATGTGCAGATCAGCTGAATCAATCTGCTGTTAAAAATGAACCATCCATTCATCATATCATCATGCAAAACTAAGAATTAGAATAATCGTAAACGACGATCGGGTGCGGGTCGGGTGCGGTTATCTAAATCAGAGAAAGATATAGGTGCGGGTGGGCGGCGGGCGGATAATTTATTTGAAGCTGCGGATTCGGGTGACGTTTGAGCACATCCGCGCATCTCTAGTGCGCACATAAACCCGTCGGCTTTCAAGTAGTCTACTGGACAAGACTTTAGTGATAATGCATCGAGTCAGTGACATTTCCGTCAACTGTCTCTGGACTCGGACGGACTCGGGATATTTTCCGAGTCCGAAAGGCTTGACAAGTCCGACACCATTTTGGCTCTAACTCAATCTAACAGGAAACACATTAAACTCACATAAATGTCCTTATGTACTTACAATCCACATGTAAAACTATTCCAGCAAACTTATGAACTCATTTTGTGTACATGCTTGCTTATCTTTCACTGTTTCTTTGCATATTTATTCACAGATTAAGTTAATTACTGACTCAAAAAAAAAAAAAAAAAAAAAACAAAAATAACCAGCTCATCAAAACAACTTGCATTTATCTGCACCCCCGTGTATAACAAAAACCATCATGACTCATTTAATGTCATTTTAAGTGGTAAAAACCAAACCATATTTTCCCTCACCTGTAGAAAAGTAAGAGAAACACATGAATATGCTGCGAGCTCTGGCGATGTTTAATGAACTCTGACCCGAGCTGCGCAGTTCAACATCTCAACAGCGCTAAACGCCTTTACAGGAGACACAAATAATGACAATTTCAGGGTCAGCCCAAAAATACATTTGGGGTCCAGTTTTTTCTTTTTTTTTTTTTGTTTCTATATTTACACATTACACATTTATGATTTCGACCCTCTACACACACACACACACACACACGCTATTTATTTTCACAATTCAGTCTGACCTGAACATGACACTGAAAAACAGAAACACAAGGACATTATTAATCAACATTATAGAGCCCCTAAATACTTTTAAAAAGTTTTTTGGGAAACTGCCCCACAAAGTTTTGTGATTTACAAATAATGTACTCACCCCCTTGTCATCCAAGATGTTCATGTCTGTCTTTCTTCAGTCGTAAAGAAATTATGTTTTTTGAGGAAAACATTTCAGGATTTTTCTCCATATAATGGACTGATATGGTGACCCGAGTTTGAACTTCCAAAATACAGTTTAAATGATCAGGGCCGGCCCGAGGCATAGGCGAAATAGGCAAATGCTAAGGGCGCCGCCGATCCCTAGGGCGCCAAAATGAGTGAAGTGTTTTTTGTTTGTTTGTTTGTTTGTTTGTTTTTTACCAATTTTACTTCAATGCTATCAATTTAAAATATTACAAAAAAGCGATTATCCGACAAAAACATAATTATTCGTTTCGACGCATGATCAATCTTCCCCGCACAGCCGCACTTCCACATACATCAGTCACCTGATTGTGATAGACGTTCACTTCACTAATAAATTATCAGTATGTCAAAAAGACCGAAGCCCTCTGGTGCATAGGGAAGAAAAAAAAAAAAAAAGAGAAGAAGAGGAAAACCGGGACAAAGACAGAGGTAAAATGATGTAATGAATGATGATCATATAAATAAACTACATGATGTAAAAGTTTATGAACAAACTTAATGTTGGCCTAGTCTAAAAGTTTAAAATAGGGTAATAACAATGGAGTACCAGAGATCCGAGACTTTGTAACATAATCGTGTCATTTTTTGTGTCGCATGATAACACATTTTAAAGTGCCCATATTATGCCATTTTAAAGGTTGCTAATATTGTTTTAATAGACTCCCAAAACAGGTTTACATGTATGCAAGGTCAAAAAACACTTCAGTTTTCTCCAAAAATAGATTTAAATTTACCCCATTTCTAAATGATTCCTAAACGACTCGTGCGAAGCAGTTCGAAGAATCAGTCTCTCTAAACCCCTCCTTCCGTGAGCCCTCACACGCTGTGATTGGTCAGATGGCGCAGTCCTTTGTGATTGGTCTACCGCGTACAGCGTGTCGGAGAACGAAACGCCCATTGCCATAACTGACTGACAGCCCTGGATACTTGTCAATACATAGAAAAGATGGCGTCGATTTTACAATAACAATTCGAGCCAGAGTCTGACGATGTGAACACAGTCTACCGTGGAAAGTGCTCGCAATTTGCTTTTATAACCGAACCGGGCACACCTCTATGTTGTGAACTTCAACAATGTATAATGCATTAAGGGGCTTTCACACCAAACGCGGAAAGCGCTGCGCTGCTGGATTCAGTGCAGCCCTTCAGAGCAGCGGAAAAAGTTCATTTGAACAACTCATTTAAACTTTGTCCGCTGCGCGTCCGCTTTCACAGGGCGGAAGAAATTAAACCAAATGTGTTTCATAGCACAGCGCTTCCCACATTCGGTGTGAAAACCGCTTCGTGCGCCATCCTTTATTATTACTTAAACTAATGAGACAGACAGACAGTCAAGCTGCATCAATCACAAATTGTCAGACTACAGTGGGTCCACAGCTGAACAACAGAACTACAGATGTGTGATTTAGCCGGTTAGCAAGACATGTGCAGGGTTGTTACACAACATAACACACAACTAGGTATTTTGAACGATCGCCAGAAAATACAATCTTTGTAGATTCATCATCGTTTGGAAGTGAATATAAAACTGTTTTACTCATCTTCCATATAATGTATGTGTAAATTTCCATGTGACATAAACCACATGGAAATTTGACTGTTTATGGGCGGGGCAAGTTGTTCGCGACGTAGAACGTGGGCGGACATTATGCAAATCTGTTATTTAGTGACGTGTGGCCGTAACAGAGGAAGATTTGAAATCCTGATGACTCGTTTAGGCAAATGTGAGTCGACTCCTTTTTTTGATAGACAATAACTTTATTTACTGTGCACTGTCGGCTTCATAACTTTGCAGATAGTTTATGTTCACATACAGCTACATGACACAGTGCATGAAAGGACATATTTGAAAACGCATAATAGGGGCACTTTAATAATATTTTTACGCTAGTAGTAGTGTGTAGTATTTGGGGCTCTATGGTATTTGGCTAATGGAATTGGCTAATTTACTAATATTTGTATATAACTGGGCTTATTAAAATAGCAACATTTTATGTAAAATTCACTTTAAAGATGTACGTTTCTCAGTTAAATTCGAGGTGATACTGTTAGCAAAGGCTAGTTTAGTAAAACATTGCTGCCCTCTACTGGAAGTCGAACACTTTTCAAATGTATTCTGTTACAAATGTATTGTTTATTGTTAGTTCAAGTTAATTAATACATTCACTAATGTTAACAAATGGTACCTTATTGTAAGTGTTACCATTTCACTATCATCAGCTTTTTTTTTTTTTTTTTTTTTCAAAATAAGAAAATGTATTATTGGTGGAATGGGCTGTGAGGCAAGGGGCACCAGGTAAAATCTTGCCTAGGGCAGCAAATTGGCCAGGGCCGGCCCTGTAAATGTGGCTTCAAACGATCCCAAATGCGGTTGTAAATGATCTCAGCCAAGAAAGAAGGGTCTTATCTAGCGAAACAATCGGTTATTTTCATTCAGAAGAAAATACAATTTAAATACTTTTAAATCTCAAACACTCGTCTTGTCTTGCTCTGCCTAAACTCTGTGTATTCTGGTTCAAGACAGTTAGGGCATGATGAAAAACTCCAATTGTATTTTCTCCCTCAACTTCAAAAATCATTTCAAAATCATCCTACATCGCTGCTGTAGC
The DNA here is from genome assembly GCF_022985175.1 of Labeo rohita. NCBI lineage: Eukaryota > Metazoa > Chordata > Actinopteri > Cypriniformes > Cyprinidae > Labeo > Labeo rohita. The sequence goes on along the minus strand of NW_026129580.1, from coordinate 4,630 downwards.
AAATTTAGCTCGAAGGGAAATGTATATAAATAATTACAATTAATTATGATTAATTACAATTACTTATATCAGCTGCCAGTAGTAACTGTAGCAGAATCAATTTCCCATCAACTAATCTGTTCGCTCAGCGAACATTCAGTATAATCTTTATATCAACTATAAGAAGTGATATTTTCTTAGCCACAGAAAATAACTTTCTTAAAGTACCATTGCATTAGAGCATGTAGCTCGAATCGGAATCGTAAAGGGACATTAATTTGCAAAGCAGAATCAGAATCAACACTCATGTAATTTGTGCACAAGAGTTTTATTAACGAAGGACTAACACATAACTAATCTAAACAACAAACATAAAAGCACTCATACATAGGAGAAGGGTCAGTGAGAAGCAGTTAGAGAGAGAGAAGGAACATGAAGCTATGAAAAGAGTCAGTTAACCACCTGCTGTGAAACCATCAGTGCTGTCTACAGCTTATACTAAACCTCTGTATGTTTAGTTAAGTGTACGATACTTGCATTGCCTTGGTCGTCGAACAAGTGTCCAAATGCAGTCTCTGAAAGTCTTGATTGTTTGGAGCAGTGGTGGTTTTGGAAATGCAATCACGTTCTTCCGGGTCTGAAGAGTGATGAATTCCAAAGATGTCCTGACTCGTTGGTGACTGGGAGTTTCTTCCCATGTGAAAAGTGAAGAAGAACCAAGAGCTGAGAGGGACCCAGCTGAAGTCCTGTGATCTTTGGGGAATGGAAAGACAAGGCCGCAAGGCCTGGCGCACGCTTAGGGAAGTCCTGAAGAGTTCTAGCCCATCTTCTTAGGTTTTCCAAGAACCCCCGACTGGCTGAGGCGAGTCATGAAGATGAATTCCAGGGTTGAGTGGAACTGTCTGGCTCTTTGTGGTCGAGAGCCACAGCTCTGTATGTTGGGCCTGTCGGGCCCGCCGGGCACGCCCTGTGCCGGCTCAGGCTCCCCGTGGGTTCCTCCACACGGGCAGCAATCAGAAGATGTTGCAGACGAAGGAGAAAGTGAAGAGAGAGCAAAGAGTGAAAAAAAGAGGAAGGGGCGTTCAATCGTTTGAAGCCTTTAAGCCCTCTGGAGGCTGCGCCTCCAGGAGGTCCACGAACCAATGGTAACTTTAACCTTTGGAGGGAAAGTTTACGACTCTTTGTCCGTGAGCATGGTATTTTGCATGTGTAATTCGATTGGGTGCTGATGTAAAACTACTAAGGTTTCTTAAAACACTAACATGTTGCAAAGGTATCAACATCTAATTTACACCATCTTTTAGATCATTAAAATACAAACTCAGAGAGTCCAAGCATGACATAGGTGGGTTATACTACTAGTCATCTATCATAATACATGCATAAAACAGTAGAAAGACAAATACAAATACAACAGACAAAATTAAAAATACAATGCAGTAGTACTGTACACAATGACCTGGGCTATGTGTGATAGGAAGGTCAAAGAAAGGTTTGTCTGTGAAGAATCCATTTCTATAGGCATTGTGTGTTTCCTATAGAGAAATGTAGTGTGCTCCGTTTGCATTCCTTGAGGCAATAAAACCTGTGATATCAGATCGTTGTCCTGGCAACTGAGCCCTTTTGGGGTGTTAGTTGCTTTGGGGGGGTTGTCTCCAGAACTCCAGCATATAGCTGGGTTGTTGGTTTTAAAGATTATTTGTTAAATGTAACAAATAACTGTATGTCTGATTGGTCCAGATGCTACACTGCAGAAGCACCAACCCAGTCTTTGGAAAGTGAACATGCAAAGATGATCAACAACCCTCAACAAAAAAGGTAAAACAGCGATATAGGATGATTTTGAAGTTGAAGTTTTGAAAAGTCTTGTCTTCAGTATAGACGACAGTAGGCGGCTGCAGTCAAGGCGACTGGAAAAGAGCTGTAGAGAACAAAGCAGAAGTGAAACCAAAAACTATCAGCTCAACACGACCACTTTCTCAACACTTTCATGTTAAGGTTATGTTATGGTTCACACCATATCGTAATTACCGTAATTTCAAGATGACAACATGTGACGTTCTACTCGGAGCTGTGACTCTGTCCTCAGACTCTGAATTATGCTTTTCTATGGCAGCACTATCAACGCCTAAACAGAACCTACGTTGGTCAGGTGGTACAAGTTGTAGCTCTCAGAAGACTCCGAGTTCACAAGTTGCAATTACGAGTTCAACAAGGACATGAACGCTTTTTACAAGTTGTAATCTCGTAATTACAGGAATTCCGGTATGGCGTGAACACACCTTTAAATCCACAGGCTAATTGGAAGCACTCAGGTGTACAGAATGACAATCAAACTAAACGAGAACAGGAACAAGACCAAATAAGGGCACACAGGAACAAAAGCAGGGGCGGAAACACAACAAAACAGGTCAAGAATCCTAACAGTTACAGTGTGTCCCGCTATTATTAAACTATGATATTCTAAGACATTAGCAATGTAATTTAGACCATTTATTTTTATGAGTTTTAGTTTTTAGAAAAAAAGGTGAAAAATCGATGTATATAAATCAGAATTCAGAAATTATTATTTCAAGAAATGTAAAGCATTTTGGCTCATTTATGTGTTTCGTGTTTTATGAGAGCTGTGTGTGGAGGGAGGCGAGTGTTTTTCTGAATGTCTGAATGTTTCATCTATTTGCTCACATTGTTTTGAACTATACTGTAGTTGTGTGTTGCGATCAGTGCCGTCCCAAGCATGGTTGTGATGTTTATTGTCAAACTCCAAAATTACATTATTTTTAATTCTTAAATATACCATTATTTTATTTGAAAAAAAAAAAAAAATAATAAAATAAAATAAAATAATGAATAAAAATAATAATAATTATTATTTTATTTTATTAACAAAATGTTTTATCTTGTCTTGCATATTTTTTTTTTCATTAGATCAGGTAACATTTTAAGCTGTTATATGGTCACGTTACAATGTGCCCCACCTACGAGGCATGTTGTCACATTTGACTTCCATTCTTTTGAGATTAATAATGAAAAACATATATGCTGTAATTATAAAACAAAGTGACATATTTGTAATAGACAAGTGTGAAATTAATGTGGATAAAAAATTATACTCTGAACCCCACATGGATTTGCACAAACTGAGAAAGTCAAAAAGGTTTAGTTTGTGCCCTGCGCTCCCCTAACTGGATACTCTGGAGCAGATAGACCAGTTAAAGGAAAATGTGATGTGAAACTTAAGGATGAAATGCACATTCTGTCAGTTAGTGGAGCTGAAGTATTTAGTGGACACTTCAGGCATTTCACATGTGAAGAGATCATGACACAGTTTGCAGAGGCCAAACACTGCAGTAAATCAGATGCATCTTCATGATTTTGGCAGTTGAAGTTGGATGATTTCAGCTCAAATCTATGCACACAGCATACAGAAGATATTGTTTCTTACAGCTTCCATTTGAAATAGCTTTGACTCCTGAGGTGAATGATAAAACAGTACATATGATCTATGAACACATGGAAGGTGTTTCGAAGCACTCCAAACAATTATATATATCATGTGTACGCTTATTCAAAAGAAGCCTAACATTAAAAAATGTTTATGTTCATGTTCATGTTATACAGAGGAATCTGCCTGGTCATCTGCTCTCATGTGAGTCTGACAGACAGCCTGCAGCAATACATGAACATGAGTATCAATGATAAACTGATTATATTACATGAATACAAGCCTCTTGTTTCTAATATTTGTTTGTCTTTTGTTGTTCTCAGGCATCGTTCATTGATTGTGTGTGGACAGTTGGTGGTGTTTCGCCTCTCTTGTCCTTTTGTTTTTTTCAAGGTCATAATCACTATAGACAAATAATTAGAAGTGGCCAAATTGAAAATGATTGAGATGACCAATCAAATCAAAGTAGGCGGGGTTTACTGTTCACAGAAGCGGAGCACAAATTCCAGCGTGAAGCGTCAGTTTATCAATGTAAGAGCAAGGTGTGATTAAAGTAGTGAAACATTTAATATTTAAGAACTGTTTTACGATAGAAATGTTAAACTGCCCACAGTAATATGCAGTGCTGCAAACTTTTTGACTTTAGTGTTGTTTAATGTAATTCCTAATAAGACAAACATTTTGCATTTTCGACATATAAGCCATACAAACAAGTGAACATAAAGATTTTAAGATATTATTTGCAATTGTTTGATGAACCTTTAACATCCACTGAACCTTTCCATTGCACAAAAAAATCATTATAGTGGAAAAATAATCTTCGATCATTAAAATGTTCGTCAGGCTTAGAAAAGGCGGTTCTTTTAAGAACTGTTCCCTGAAAGCTGCTTTGGGGAATGAAAAATGGTTCTTCTGTGGCGTCGCAGTGAGTGTATTCATTTTATTGGTCCTTGGGAATCCTTGAGAACCAAACCATGACCTTGTCATTTAGTTCACTTTTAAGTACTAAATCATTTATAAAATGATTCATGTTTTCTCCAACCACTCTTTTTTATCAGGGCTCTTGTCTCTTTTCATGTTTTTTTTTTTTTTTTTTTCTTTCTGTGAATGTGTAGATCAGTGGTTCTCAAACAGGGGTCACTAGGGGGCGTCAGCGAACACAAAACTATGTATTTTAAATATTCAGATTTTAATTGGTTTAGTTTA